>NW_027046322.1:0-27451 GCF_025399875.1 Dalotia coriaria | reverse complement strand
AAAAAAAACAAATAATAAAAATTTCGTCGTTTTATGCTGTTTTACGCTTAAAACGCAGATTAAAGCTCAAAACGTGCTGTTTTGCTAAAATAAGCATTTTCAAGCATTTTAATCGTTGAAATAGTTCAAAAAACAAATTAATAAAAACGAATAATAAAAATTCGTCGTTTTATGCTGTTTACGCGTTAAAACGCGTTAAACTCAAAAACGTGCTGTTTTGCTAAAATAAGCATTTTCAAGCTTTTAGATCGTTGAAATCGTTAAATAGACGCGATAAAAATAAAAACAAATAATAAAAATTTCGTCGTTTTATGCTGTTTTACGCGTTAAAACGCAGAATAAGCTAAAAAGTGCTTTTTCAAATAAGCATTTCAAGCATTTTAGATCGTTGAAATCGTTAAATAGAAAATATTAATAAAAACGAATAATAAAAATTTCGTCGTTTTTGCTGTTTTACGCGTTGAAACGCAGATTAAAACTCAAAACGTGCTGTTTTGCTAAAATAAAGCATTTTCAAAGCGATTTTAGATCGTTGGGAAATCGTTCAAATAGAAGCAATATTAATAAAACGAGGAATAAAAATTTCGTCGTTTTTTATGCTGTTTACGCGTTAAAACGCAGATTAAAAAGCTCAAAACGTGCTGTTTTGCTAAAATAAGCATTTTCCAAAGCATTTTAGATCGTTGAAATCGTTTAAATAGAAGCAATATTAATAAAAACGAATAATAAAAAAATTCGTCATTTTTATGCTGTTTTACGCGTTAAAACGCAGATTAAAGCTCAAAACGTGCTGTTTTGCTAAAATAAGCATTTTCAAGCATTTTAGATCGTTGAAATCGTTCAAATAGACGCAATATTAATAAAAACGAATAATAAAAAAATTTCGTCGTTTTTATGCTGTTTTACGCGTTAAAACGCAGAATAAAGCTTTCAAAACGTGCTGTTTTGCTAAAATAAGCATTTTCAAGCATTTTAGATCGTTGAAATCGTTCAATAAAACAATAGTAATAAAAACGAATAATAAAAAATTCGTCGTTTTATGCTGTTTACGCGTTAAAACGCAGATTAAAGCTCAAAACGTGCTGCTTTTGCTAAAATACGCTTATTTTCAAGCATTTTTAGATCGTTGAAATCGTTCCAAACCGACAATATTAATAAAACGAATAATAAAAATTCGTCGTTTTTATGCTGTTTTACGCGGTAAGAGCAGATTAAAGCTCAAAACGTGCTGTTTTGCTAAAATAAAAGCATTTTCAAGCATTTTTAGATCGTTGAAATAATTCAAATAGAAGCAATAATAATAAAAAACGAATAATAAAAAATTCGTCACGTTTTTTATGCTGTTTTACGCGTTAAAACGCAGATTAAAGCTCAAAACATTGCTGTTTTGCTAAAATAAGCATTTTCAAGCATTTGAATCGTTGGGAAATCGTTCAAATAAGACGCAATAAAATAAAAACAGATAATAAAAAATTTCGTCGTTTTATGCTGTTTTACGCGTTAAAACGCAGAATAAAACTCAAAACGATGCTGTTTTGCTAAAATAAGCATTTTCAAACATTTTAGATCGTTGAAATCGTTCAAATAGACGCAATATTAATAAAAACAGATAATAAAAATTTCGCCGTTTTTATGCTGTTTTACGCGTTAAAACGCAGATTAAACTCAAAACATTGCTGTTTTTGCTAAAATAAGCATTTTCAAGCATTTTGATCGTTGAAATCGTTTAAATAGAAGCAATATTATGTAAAAACGAATAATAAAAAATTCACGTCGTTTTATGCTTTTGTTTACGCATTAAAACGCAGATTAAAGCTCAAAACGTGCTGTTTTGCTAAAATAAGCATTTTCAAGCATTTTGAATCGTTGAAATCGTTCAAATAGAAGCAATATTAATAAAACGAATAATAAAAATTTCGTCACGTTTTATGCTGTTTTACGCGTTAAAACGCAGAATAAAAGGTCAAAGCAGTACTGTTTTGCTAAAATAAGCATTTTCAAACATTTTAGATCGATTTGAAATCGTTCAAATAGACGCAATATTAATAAAAACAGATAATAAAAATTTCGTCGTTTTTTTATGCTGTTTACGCGTTAAAACGCAGATTAAAGCTCAAACGTGCTGTTTTGCTAAAATAAGCATTTTCAAGCATTTTAGATCGTTGAAATCGTTCAAATACGGCAATATTAATAAAAACGGAATAATAAAAATTCGTCGTTTTTATGCTGTTTACGCGTTAAAACGCGAGATTAAAGCTCAAAACGTGCTGTTTTGCTAAAATAAGCATTTTCAAGCATTTTGATCGTTGAAATCGTTCAAATAGACGCAATATTAATAAAAACGAATAATAAAAAATTTCGTCGTTTTATACCATTTTACGCGTTAAAACGCAGAATAAAGCTCAAAACGATGCTGTTTGCTAAAATAAGCATTTTCAAGCATTTTAGATCATTGAAATCGTTAAAATAGAAGTAATATTAATAAAAACGAATAATAAAAAATTCGTCGTTTTTATGCTGTTTTACGCGTTAAAACGCAGATTAAAACTCAAAACATTAACTGTTTTGCTTTAAAGTAAAACATTTTCAAGCATTTTAGATCCCGTTGGAAATCGTTCAAATAGAAGCAATATTAATAAAAACGGAATAATAAAATTCGTCGTTTTTATGCTGTTTTACGGTAAACGCAGATTAAAGCTCAAAACGTGCTGTTTTGCTAAAATAGCATTTTCAAGCATTTTAAGATCGTTGAAATCGTTCAAATAGAAGCAATAATAATAAAAACGAATAATAAAAAAAAATTCGTCGTTTTATGCTTTTGTTTACGCGTTAAAACGCAGATTAAAACTCAAAACGTGCTGTTTTGCTAAAATAATCATTTTCAAGCATTTTTAGATCGTTGAAATCGTTCCAGTAGACGCAATAAAAATAAAAACGAATAATAAAAAATTTCGTCGTTTTTATGCTGTTTTACGCGTTAAAACGCAGAATAAAGCTCAAAACATTGCTGTTTTAGCACAAAATATGCATTTTCAAAGCATTTTAGATCGTTGAAATCGTTCAAATAGACGCAATAATGTAAAAACGAATAATAAAATTTCGCCGTTTTTATGCTGTTTTACGCGTTAAAACGCAGATTAAAGCTCAAAACGTGCTGTTTTTGCACAAAATAAGCGTGCAAGCATTTTTTTGATCGTTGAAATCGTTCAAATAGAAGCAGTAATAAAAACGAATAATAAAAATTCGTCGTTTTTATGCTGTTTTACGCGTTAAAACGCAGATTAAAACTCAAAACGTGCTGTTTTGCTAAAATAAACATTTTCAAGCATTTTTAAAAGATCGTTGAAATCGTTCAAATAGAAGCAATAATAAAAACGAATAATAAAAATTTCGTCGTTTTTTATGCTGTTTTACGTTAAAACGCAGAATAAAGCTCAAACGTGCTGTTTGCTAAAATAAGCACTCAAGCATTTTTAGATCGTTGAAATCGTTCAAATAGACGCAATATTAATAAAAACGAATAATAAAAATTTCGTCGTTTTATGCTGTTTTACGCGTTAAAACGCAGATTAAAACTCAAAACGTGCTGTTTTGCTAAAATAAACATTTTCAAGCATTTTAAGATGTTGAAATCGTTCAAAATACAGAAGTAATATTAATAAAAACGAGTAATAAAAATTTCGTCGTTTTTATGCTGTTTTTACGCCGTTAAAACGCAGATTAAAATAAAACGTACTGTTTTGCTAAAATAAGCATTTTCAAGCATTTTAGATCGTTGAAATCGTTTAAATAGAAGCAATATTAATAAAAAACGAATAATAAAAAATTCGTCATTTTTATGCTGTTTTACGCGTTAAAGCAGATTAAAAGCTCTGCGAAACGTGCTGCTGGCACAAAATAAGCATTTTCAAGCATTTTATATCGTTGAAATCACGTTCAAATAGACGCAATATTAATAAAAACGGAATAATAAAAATTTCGTCGTTTTATGCTGTTTTACGCGTTAAAACGCAGAATAAAGCTCAAAAACGTGCTGTTTTTGCTAAAATAAAGCATTTTCAGCATTTTAGATCGTTGAAATCGTTCAAATAAACAGCCAGTAATAAAAACGGAATAATACAAAAATTCGTCGTTTTATGCTGTTTTACGCGTTAAAACGCAGATTAAAACTCAAAACGTGCTGTTTTGCTAAAATAAGCATTTTCAAGCATTTTAGATCGCGTTGAAATCGTTCCAAATAGAAGCAATAATAAAAACGAATAATAAAAAATTCGTCGTTTTTATGCTGTTTACGCGCGTTAAAACGCAGATTAAAGCTCAAAACGTGCTGTTTTTGCTGAAATAAGCATTTTCAAGCATTTTAGATCGTTGAAATCCCGTTCCAAATAGAAGCAATAATAATAAAAGGCGAATAATAAAAAGATTCGTCGTTTTATGCTGTTTTACGCGTTAAACGCAGATTAAAACTCAAAACGTGCTTTCGGTTTTTGCTTCAAAAGAATAAAAAGCATTTTTTCAGTACATTTTAGATCCGTTGAAATCGTTCCAAATGGGCGCAATAAAATAAAAACGAATAATAAAATTTCGTCGTTTTATGCTGTTTTTTGCAGGTAAAACGCAGAATAAAGCTCAAAACGTGCTGTTTTGCTAAAATTATGCATTTTTCAAGCATTTTAGATCGTTGAAATCGTTCAAATAAAGACGCAATATTAATAAAAACGAATAATAAAAATTTCGCCACGTTTTTTTATGCTGTTTTACGCGTTAAAACGCAGATTAAAATAAAACGTGCTGTTTTGCTAAAATAAGCATTTTCAAGCATTTTTGATCGTTTAGTCGTTCAAATAAGCAATATTAATAAAAACGAATAATAAAAATTCGTCGTTTTTTATGCTGTTTTACTCGTTAAAACGCAGATTAAAGCTCAAAACGTGCTGTTTTTGCCAAAATAGCATTTTTCAAGCATTTTAGATCGTTGGGAAATCGTTCGATAGACGCAATATTAATAAAAACGAATAATAAAAATTTCGTCTTTTTATGCTGTTTTACGCGTTAAAACGCAGATTAAAGCTCAAAACGTGCTGTTTTGCTAAAATAAGCATTTTCAAGCATTTTAGATCGTTGAAATCGTTCAAATAGACGCAATAAAATAAAAACGAATAATAAAATTCGTCGTTTTATGCTGTTTTACGCGTTAAAACGCAGATTAAAGCTCAAAACCGCTGTTTTGCTATAATAAGCATTTTCAAGCATTTTAGATCGTTGAAATCGTTTAAATAGAGCAATATTAATAAAAACGAATAATAAAAATTCGTCTTTTATGCTGTTTTACGCGTTAAAAACGCAGATTAAAGCTCAAAACGTGCTGTTTTGCTAAAATAAGCATTTTCAAGCATTTTAGATCGTTGAAATCGTTCAAATAGAGCAATATTAATAAAAACGAGAATAAAAATTTCGTTTTTATGCTGTTTTACGCGTTAAAACGCATATTAAAGCTCAAAATGCTGTTTTGCTAAAATAAGCATTTTCAAGCATTTTAGATCGTTGAAATCGTTTAAATAGAAGCAATATTAATAAAAACGAATAATAAAAATTCGTCTTTTATGCTGTTTTACGCGTTAAACGCAGATTAAAGCTTCAAAACGGCTGTTTTGCTAAAAAATAAGCATTTCAGCATTTTAGATCGTTGAAATCGTTCAAATAGACGCAATTAATAAAAACGAATAATAAAAATTCGTCGTTTTATGCTGTTTTACGCGTTAAAACGCAGATTAAAGCTCAAAACGTGCTGTTTTGCTAAAATAAGCATTTTCAAGCATTTTAGATCGTTGAAATCGTTCAAATAGAAGCAATATTAATAAAAACGAATAATAAAAATTCGTCGTTTTATGCTGTTTTACGCGTTAAAAACGCAGATTAAAAGTTCAAAACGTGCTGTTTTGCTAAAATAAGCATTTTCAAGCATTTTAGATCGTTGAAATCGTTCTCAAATAGACGCAATAATAAAAAGAACAATAATAAAATTCGTCGTTTTATGCTGTTTTACGCGTTAAAACGCATATTAAAGCTCAAAACGTGCTGTTTTGCTAAAATAAGCATTTTCAAGCATTTTAGATCGTTGAAATCGTTCAAATAAAGCGCAATATTAATAAAAACGAATAATAAAAATTTCGTCGTTTTATGCTGTTTTACGCGTTAAAACGCGATTAAAGCTCAAAACGTGCTGTTTTGCTAAAATAAGCATTTTCAGCATTTTAGATCGTTGAAATCTTTCAAATAGACGCAATATTAATAAAAACGAATAATAAAAATTCGTCGTTTTATGCTGTTTTACGCGTTAAAACGCAGATTAAAGCTCAAAACGTCCCGTTTTGCTAAAATAAGCATTTTCAAGCATTTTAGATCGTTGAAATCTTTTAAATAAAAGAAAATTTTAATAAAAACAATAATAAAAATTCGTCTTTTATGCTTTTTTTACGCGTTAAAAGGGGGGGTTTTAAAAAGCTCAAACGTGCTTTTTGTTTAAAAAGCTTTTTCCCAAGCATTTGACGTTGAAATCGTTCAAAAAAAAGGGAAAAATTTAAAAAAAAACGAAAAAAAAAAAACCCGTCGTTTTATGTTGTTTTACGCTTTAAAAAAACGCAGATTAAAAGTTAAAAACGTGCTTTTTTTGCTAAAATAAGCTTTTTCAAGCATTTTAGATCGGGGAAATCGTTCAAAAAAAAGCAATAAAAATAAAAAACGAATAAAAAAAAATTTTCGTCGTTTTATGTTGTTTTACGCTTTAAAAACGCAAAATTAAAGCTAAAAAATGTGCTGTTTTGCTAAAATAAGCATTTTTTCAAGCTTTTTTTAGATCGTTGAAATCGTTCAAATAAGGGCAATATTAATAAAAAACAATAAAAAATTTCTCTTTTTTATGCTTTTTTTACGCTTTAAAAAACGCGATTAAAGCTAAAAACGTGCTTTTTTGGGCTAAAATAAGCATTTTCAAGCATTTTAGATCGTTGGAAATCGTTCCAAAAGCAATATTAATAAAAAAAAATAATAAAAAATTCGTCTTTTTTATGCTGTTTTACGCGTTAAAAACCCCTTTTTAAAAAGCTAAAAAATTGCTGTTTTGCTAAAAATAAGCTTTTTCAAGCATTTTAGATCGGGGAAATCGTTAAAATAGCCAAATTAAAAAAAAAACGAATAATAAAAATTTCGTGGTTTTATGTTGTTTTCGCGTTAAAACGCAGAAAAAAAGGCTAAAAACGTCCCGTTTTCAAAATGGCATTTTCAAGCTTTTTAATCTTTGGGAAATCGTTTTTAAATAGAAGCAATATTAAAAAAAAACAATTAAAAAAAAAATTCCGCTTTTTTGTTTTTACGCTTTAAAAACGCAGTTTAAAAAGGCTCAAAAGGGCTTTTTTTGCTAAAATAAGCATTTTCAAGCTTTTTTTAGATCGTTAAAATCGTTCAAATGGGAGGGCAATATTAAAAAAAAAAAAATAAAAAAAATTTTTCGTCTTTTTTATGTTGTTTTACGCTTTAAAAACGCAAAATTAAAGCTAAAAACGGCTGTTTTGCAAAAAATAAGCATTTTCAAGCATTTTAGATCGTTGAAATCGTTAAAAATAGAAGAATTTAAAAAAACAATAAAAAAAATTTCTTTTTATGCTGTTTTACGCTTTAAAAACGCAAAATTAAACCCTAAAAAACGTGCTGTTTTGTTAAAATAAGCATTTTAAAGCATTTTAGATCGTTGAAATCGTTCAAATAGACCCCAAATTAAAAAAACAAAAAAATTTCCCGTCTTTTTTTATTTGTTTTACGCTTAAAAACGCAGATTAAAGCTCAAAACGGCTTTTTGCTAAAATAAGCATTTTCAAGCATTTTGGATCGTTGAAATCGTTAAAAAGGGAAGCAATATTAAAAAAAAACGAATAATAAAAATTCGTCTTTTTTATGCTTTTTTACGGGGTTAAAAACGAGTTTAAAAGCCCCCAAAACGTGCTGTTTTGCTAAAATAAGCATTTTCAAGCATTTTAGATCGTTGAAACGTTCAAAAAAAAGCAATAAAAAAAAAAACAAATAAAAAAAAATTTTCGTCGTTTTTATGTTGTTTTACGCTTTAAAAACGCAAAATTAAAAGCTCAAACGTGCTGTTTTGCTAAAATAAGCATTTTCAAGCATTTTAGATCGTTGAAATCGTTCAAATAAAAGCAATATTAAAAAAAAACGAAAAAAAAAAAATTTCGTTTTTATGTTTTTTTTACGCGTTAAAACGCAGAAAAAGCTCCAAAACGTGCTGTTTTGTTAAAATAAGCTTTTTAAAGCATTTTAGATCGTTGAAATCGTTCAAAAAAAAGCAATAAATAAAACAAATAATAAAATTTCGTCGTTTTTTGCTTTTACGCGTTAAAACGCAGTTAAAGCCCCAAAAGGCTGTTTTGCAAAAATAAGCTTTTTCAACATTTTGGGATCGTTGAAACCGTTCAAAAAAAGAAATATTAATAAAAAAACGAATAAAAAAAAACCCCGTCTTTTTTATGTTGTTTTAGGGTTAAAACGCAGAAAAAAAGCTCAAAACGTGCTGTTTTTTTAAAATAAGCATTTTCAAGCATTTTAGATCGTTGAAATCGTTAAAAAGAAGAATATTAATAAAAACGAAAATAAAAATTCGTCTTTTTTGCTTGTTTTACGCGTTAAAACGCAGATTAAAGCTAAAAAGGGCTGTTTTGCAAAAATAAGCATTTTCAAGCATTTTAGATCGGGGAAATCGTTCAACAAAAGCAAAAATTAATAAAACAAATAAAAAAAATTCGTCTTTTTTATGTTGTTTTAGGGTTAAAACGCAAAATTAAAGCTAAAAACGTGCTGTTTTGCTAAAATAAGCATTTTCAAGCTTTTTGGATCGTTGAAACGTTTCAAAAAAAGCAATAAAAAAAAAAAACGAATAATAAAAATTTCGTCTTTTTTATGTTTTTTTACGCTTTAAAAACCCGGAATAAAGCCCCAAAAGGGCTTTTTTTGTTTTAAAATTTTGGATTTTAAAGCATTTTAGATCTTTGGGAAATCGTTCAAAAGACGCAATATTAATAAAAACGAATAATAAAAATTTCCCTGTCGTTTTATGCTGTTTTACGCGTTAAAAACGCTGGATTAAAGCTCAAAACGCTGTTGTTTTGCTAAAATAAGTATTTTCACATTTGATCTGCTGGAAATCGTTCAAATAGACGCAATATTAATAAAAACGAATAATAAAAAATTCGTCGTTTTATGTTGTTTTACGCGTTAAAACGCGGATTAAAGCTCAAAATTGGTTGTTTTATTAAAATAAGCATTTTCAAGCATTTTAGATCGTTGAAATCGTTCAAGTAGTAGGCTACCAGTTGTAAAAACGAATAATGTACCCCGCGGTTTTATGTTGCTCTTACGCGTTAAAACGTTAAGATTAAAGCTCAAACGTGCCGTTTTGCTGCTAAAATAAGCATTTTCAAGCATTTTAGATCGTTGAAATCGTTTAAATAGCTAAATATTAATAAAAAAACTAATAATAAAAATTCGTCATTTTTATGCTGTTTTACGCGTTAAAAAACGCAGATTTAAAGCTCAAAACGTGCTGTTTTGCTAAAATACATTTTCAAGCATTTTAGACCGTTAAAATCAAATGTTCAAATAGATGAATAATATTAATAAAAACGAATAATAAAAAATTTCGTCGTTTTTATGCTGTTTTACGCGTTAAAACGCAGAATAAAGCCTTCAAAACGTGCTGTTTCAAAAATAAGCATTTTCGCCATTTGTGATCGCTGAAATCGTTCAACAGAAGCAATGTTAAGAAAAACGAATAATGTACCCGTCGTTTTATGCTGCTTTACGCGTTAAACGCAGATTAAAAGCTCAACGTGCTGTTTTGCTAAAATAAGTACTTTTCAAGCATTTTAGATCGTTGAAATCGTTCAAATAAAAGCAATATTAATAAAACGAATAATAAAAATTCGTCGTTTTTATGTTGTTTTTACGTTAAAACGCAGATTAAAGTTCAAAAACGCTGTTTGCTGAAATAAGCATTTTCAAGCATTTTGTGATCGCTGAAATCGTTCAAACAGACGCAATAAAATAAAAAACGAATAATAAAAATTTCGTCGTTTTATGCTGTTTTACGCGTTAAAACGCAGAATAAAGCTCAAAACGTGCTGTTTTGCTAAAATAAGCATTTTCAAGCATTTTAGATCGTTGAAAATCGTTCAAATATACGCAATATTAATAAAACGAATAATAAAAATTTCGTCGTTCTTTATGCTGTTTTACGCGTTAAAACGCTGATTAAAGCTCAAAACGTGCTGTTTTGCTAAAAATAAGCATTTTCAAGCATTTTAGATCGTTGAAATCGTTCAAATAGACGCAATATTAATAAAAACGAATAATAAAAATTCGTCGTTTTTATGTTGCCTACGCGTTAAAACGCAGATTAAAGCTCAAAATTGCTGTTTTGCCAGTCAAGCATTTTCATATTTTAGATCGTTGAAATCGTTCAAGTAGAAGCAATATTAATAAAACGAATAATAAAAATTTCGTGGTTTTTATGCTGTTTCACGCGTTAAAACGCAGATAAAGCTCAAAACGTGCCGTTTTGCTGCTAAAAATAAGCATTTTCAAGCATTTTAGATCGTTGAAATCGTTTAAATAGAGAAGCAATATTAATAAAACGTAATAATAAAGTACCCGTCATTTTTGCTGTTTTACGTTAAAACGCAGATTAAAGCTCAAAACGTGCTGTTTTGCTAAAATAAGCATTTTCAAGCATTTTAGATCGTTAAAATCGTTCAAATAGACGCAATATTAATAAAAAACGCGAATAATAAAATTTCGTCGTTTTTATGCTGTTTTACGCGTTAAAACGCAGAATAAAAGCTCAAACGTGCTGTTTTGCTAAAATAAGCATTTTCAAGCATTTTAGATCGTTGAAATGTTCAAATAGAAGCAATGTTAAGAAAAACGTGAATAATAAAAAATTCGTCGTTTTATGCTGCTTTACGCTGTTAAAACGCAGATTAAAGCTCAAACGTGCTGTTTTGCTAAAATAAGCATTTTCGCATTTTAGATCGTTGAAATCGTTCAAATAGACGCACATTAATAAAAAAAAACGAATAATAAAAATTCGTCGTTTTAAAGCTGTTTTACGCGTTAAAACGCAGATTAAAAGCTCAAAACGTGCTTTTTCGTTAAAATAAGTATTTTCAAGCATTTAGACGCTTAAAATCGTTCAAATAGAAGCGATATTAATAAAAAACGAATAATAAAAAATTCGTCGTTTTATGCTGTTTTTACGCGTTAAACGCAGATTAAAAGCTCAAACGTGCTGTTTTGCTAAAATAAGCATTTTCGTACATTTTAGATCGCTGAAAATCGTTCAAATAAAGCATTAATAAAAAAAAACGAATAAAAAAATTCGTCGTTTTATGTTGTTTTACGCGTTAAAACGCAGATTAAAGCCTCAAAACGTGCTGCTTTGCTAAAAATAAGCATTTTCTGCCATTTTAGATCGTTGAAATCGTTCAAATAGACGCAATAATAATAAAAAAACGAATAATAAAAATTTCGTCGTTTTATGCTGTTTACGCGCTAAAACGCAGATTAAAGCTCAAAACGTGCTGTTTTGCTAAAATAAGCATTTTCAAGCATTTAGATCGTTGGAAATCGTTCGCTAATTAAAAGCAATATTAATAAAAACAGCCAATAAAAATATTCGTCGTTTTATGCTGTTTTTTACGCGTTAAAACGCAGCTAAAGCTCAAAGCGTAAAAGGTTTTGCTAAAAAATAAGCATTTTCAAGCATTTAGATCGTTGAATCGTTCAAATAGACGCAATATTAATAAAAAACGAATAATAAAAATTTCGTCGTTTCTATGCTGTTTACGCGTTACAACGCAGAATAAAAGCTCAAACGCTGTTTTGCTAAAATAAGCATTTTCAAGCATTTTAGATCGTTGAAATCGTTCAAATAGAAGTACAATATTAATAAAAAAAACGATTAATGCAATTCGTCGCTGTTTTACGCTGCTAAAACGCAGATTAAAAGCTCAAACGTGCTGTTTTATATAAAATAAGCATTTTCAAGCATTTTAGATCGTTGAAATGTTCAAATAGACGCAATATTAATAAAAACAAATAATAAAATATTTCGTCGTTTTATGCTGTTTTACGCGTTAAAAACGCAGATTGCAGCTCAAAACGTGCTGTTTTGCTAAAATAAAGCATTTTCAAGCATCGTCGATCGTTGAAATCGTGTTCAAGCAATATTAATAAAAACGAATAATAAAATTTCGTCGTTTTTATGTTGTTTTACGCGTTAAAACGCAGAATAAAGCTCAAAACGTGCTGTTTTGCTAAAATAAGCATTTTCACGCATTTTGATCGTTGAAAACCGTTCAGCCAGACGCGCAATATTAATAAAAACGAATAATAAAAAATTTCGTCGTTTATGCTGTTTTACGCATTAAACGCAGATTAAAAGCCTCAAAACGTGCTGTTTTGCTACAAAATAAGCATTTTCGCTACCTAGATCGTTGAAATCGTTCAAATAGTTAACATAATAAAACGAATAATAAAAAATTCGTCGTTTTATGCTGTTTTACGCGTTGCAGATTAAAGCTCAAAACGTGCTGTTTTGCTAAATAAGCATTTTCAAGCATTTTAGATCGTTGAAATCGTTCAAACAGACGCGCGATAAAAAATAAAAACAACAATAAAAATTTCGTCGTTTTATGTTGTTTTACGCGTAAAAACGCAGAATAAAGCTCAAAATGCGCTGTTTTAAAATAAGCATTTTCAAGCATTCTTTAGATCGTTGAAATCGTTCAATAGCTAATATTAATAAAAACGAATAATAAAAATCTGTCGTTTTTATGTTGTTTTACGCGTTAAAACGCAGATTAAAGCCTCCAAAACGTGCTGTTTTGCTAAAATAAGCATTTTCAAGCATTTTAGATCGTTGAAATCGTTCAAATAGGTCGCACAAAATAAAAACGAATATTAAAATTTCCGTCGTTTTATGCGCCGTTTTACGCCAAAACGGCAGGATTAAAAGCTCAAAACGTGCTGTTTTGCTAAAATAAGCATTTTCAAGCATTTTAGACGTTGAAATCGTTCAAACAGAAGCAATATTAATAAAACGAATAATAAAAATTCGTCGTTTTTATGCGCTGTTTTACGCGTTAAAACGCAGATTAAAACCTCTTCAAACGCGTGCTGTTTGCTAAATGGCGCATTTTCAAGCATTTTGATCGTTGAAATCGTTTCAAATAGACGCAATAAAAAAATAAAAACGAATAATGTACCCCGTCGTTTTTATGCTGTTTTACGCAAGCAAAACGCAGAATAAAAGCTCAAAACCTGCCGTTTGCTAAAATAAGCATTTTCAAAGCATTTTAGATCGTTGAAAATCGTTCAAATAGACGCAATATTAATAAAACGAATAATAAAATTTCGTCGTTTTGCTGTTTTACGCGTTAAAACGCGCAGATTTTTCTCAAAACGTGCTGTTTCGCATAAAATAAGCATTTTCAAGCATTTTAGATCGTTGAAATCGTTCGTAAATAGCCAATATTAATAAAAAACGAGGAATAAAAATTTCGTCGTTTATGTTGTTTTACGCGTTAAAACGCGGCGATTAAAAAGCTCAAAAACGCGCCGTTTTGCTAAAATACATTTTCGCCATTTTAGATCGCTGAAATCGTTTATAAATAGAAGCAATATTACTGCAAACGAATAATGTACCCGGTCATTTTATGCTGTTTTACGCGCTAAAACGCAGATTAAAGCCTCGTAAAACGTGCTGTTTTTGCTAAATAAGCATTTTTCGCTTAATGCAGATCGCTGAAATCGTTCAAACAGACGCAATATTAATAAAAAACGAATAATAAAATTTCGTCGTTTTATGCTGTTTTGGCCGCCGTTAAAAACGGTGAATAAAGCTCAAAAACGTGCTGTTTTGCTAAATACATTTTCAAGCATTTTAGATCGTTGAATGTTCAAATAGAAGCTAAATATTAATAAAAACGAATAATAAAAAAATTCGTCGTTTTATGCTGTTTACGCGTTAAAACGCAGATTAAAGCTCAAAACGTGCTGGTTTTGCTAAAATAAGCATTTTCAAGCATTTTAGATCGTTGAAATCGTTCAAATAGAAGCACATAATAAAAACGAATAATAAAAAATTGCCGTTTTATGCTGTTTCACGCGTTAAAACGCATTAAAGCTCAAAACGTGCCGTTTTGCTAAAATAAGCATTTTCAAGCATTTTAGATCGTTGAAATCGTTCACAAATAGAAGCAATAATAATAAAACTAATTAATAAAAAAATTGTCGTTTTATGCGCCGTTTACGCGTTAAAACGCAGATTAAAGCTCAAAACGCGTTTTGCTAAAATAAGCATTTTCAAGCATTTTAGATCGTTGAAATCGTTCAAATAGACGCAATAAAAAATAAAAAACGCAATAATAAAATTCTCGTGTTTTATGTTGTTTTACGCGTTAAAATCGCAGAATAAAAGCTCAAAAATGCGCTGTTTTGCTAAAATAAGCATTTTCAAGCATTTAGATCGCTGGAACCGTTCAAATAGTGACGCAATATTACAAAAAACGAATAATAAAATTCCCGCCGTTTTATGCCGTTTTACGCGCGTTAAAATTTTGGTGATTAAAGCCTTCAAAACGTGCCGTTTTCAAAATAAGCATTTTCAAGCATTTTTGATCGCTAATCGTTCAAATAGAAGCAATATTAACAAAAACGAATAATAAAAATTCGTCGTTTTATGCTGTTTTACGCGTTAAACGCGATTAAAGCTCAAAAACGTGCTGTTTTGCTAAAATAAGTACTTCAGCGATTTAGATCGCTGAAATCGTTCAAATAGAAGCAATATTAATAAAACGAATAATGTACCTTCGTCGTTTTATGCTGTTTACGCGTTAAAACGCAGAATAAAGGTCAAAAAACGTGCTGTTTTGCTAAAATAAGATTTTCGCCATTTAGATCGTTGAAATGTTCAAATAGACGCAAATATTAATAAAAAACGAATAACAAAAATTTCGTC
The DNA here is from genome assembly GCF_025399875.1 of Dalotia coriaria. Classification (NCBI taxonomy): domain Eukaryota; kingdom Metazoa; phylum Arthropoda; class Insecta; order Coleoptera; family Staphylinidae; genus Dalotia; species Dalotia coriaria. The sequence continues at coordinate 12,369 of NW_027046322.1, read as the reverse complement.
GTTTTGTGCTGTTTTGTTTTCAGTGCTAAAACGCAGATTAAAGCTCAAACGTAAAGTTACGCATAAAAATAAAGCATTTTCAGCGCCATTTTAGATCGCTGAAATCGTTCCGTCAAATAGAAGAATACTAATAAAAACGAATAATAAAAATTGTCGTTTATGCCGTTTACGCGTTAAAACGCAGATTAAAGCTCAAAACGTGCTGTTTTGCTGTGGCCAAGCATTTTCAAGCATTTTTAGATCGTTGAACCGTTCAACAGACGCACATTAATAAAAAAACGAATAACAAAAAATTTCGTCGTTTTATGTTACTTTACGCGTTAAAACGCAGAATAAAGCTCAAACGTGCTGTTTTGCTAAAATAAGCATTTTCAAGCATTTTAGGATCGTTGAAATCGTTCAAATAGAAGCAATATTAATAAAAACGAATAATAAAAAAATTCGTCGTTTTTATGCTGTTTTACGCGTAAGTTAAAACGCAGATTAAAAGCTCAAACGTGCTGTTTACAAAATAAGTATTTTCAAGTATATTTTAGACGTTGAAATCGTTCAAATAGAAGCAATATTAATAAAAAACGAATAATAATAAAAATTCGTCGTTTTTATGTTGTTTTACGCGTTAAAACGCAGATTAAAGCTCAAACGTGCTGTTTTGCTAAAAATAAGATTTTTCGCGTATTTTAGATCGTTGAAATCGTTCAAATAGAAGCAATAATAATAAAAACGAATAATGCGTACCCGTCGTTTTGCTGTTTTACGCGTTAAAACGCAGATTAAAGCTCAAAACGTGCTGTTTGCTAAAAATAATCATTTCAAGCATTTTGGTGATCGTTGAAATTGTTCAAATAGACGCAATAAAAATGTAAAAAACGAATAATAAAAATTTCGTCGTTTTATGCTGTTTTACGCGTTAAAAACGCAGAATAAAGTCAAAAACGTGCTGTTTTGCTAAAATATGCATTTCGCCATTTTATCGCGCTGAAATCGTTCAAATAGACGCAATATTAATAAAAACGAATAATAAAAATTTCCGCCGTTTTTATAAGCTGTTTTACGTTAAAACGCAGATTAAAGCTCAAAACGCGCTGTTTTGCTAAAATAAGCATTTTCACATTTTTTGATCGCTGAAATCGTTCAACAGAAGCAATATTGTCCAAATGGGTCACGCACCGGCCGAAAGTTTCGCCGTTCGCCAAAACTTCAAAAGCCCTCAAACGCCAAGCTCTGCCAAAACGCTACCGCCACCTTTGGGATCGCGCCGTGAAAACCAAAACAAATAAAGCGGCTGATATTAAACGAATAATAAAATTCTCTGTCGTTTTATGCTGTTTTACGCGTTAAAACGCAGAATAAAAGTCTGCAAACGTGTTGTTTTGCTAAAATACACCCTTTCAAGCATTTTAGATCGCTGAAATCGTTCAACAGACGCAATATTAATAAAACAATAAAAATTTCATCGTTTTATTGTTTTACGCGTTAAAAACGCAGATTAAAAGTCAAAACGTGCTGTTTTGCTGCAACAAGCATTTTCACATTTTAGATCGTTGAAATCGTTCAAATAGAAGCATTATTGGCAAAAAACGAGTAATGTACCTCGTCGTTTTATGCCGTTTTACGCGTTAAAACGCAGATTGCGCTCAAAACGTGCTGTTTTACAAAATAAGCATTTTCAAGCATTTTAGATCGCTGAAATCGCTTCTAAATAGAAGCCACATAATAAAACGAATAATGTACCCGTCATTTTATGCTGTTTTACGCGTTAAAACGCAGATTAAAGCTCAAAACGCAGCTGTTTTGCCAAAATAAGCATTTTCGCCATTTTATATCGCTGGAAATCGTTCAACAGACGCAATATTAATAAAAAACGTGAATAATAAAATTTCGTCGTTTTATGCTGTTTTCCCGTTAAAACGAAGAAAAAAAAGCTAAAAACGTGCTTTTTTGCTAAAATAAGCATTTTCGCTTTTTTAGATCGTTGAAATCGTTCAAATAGAAGCAATATTAATAAAAACGAATAATTAAAATTCGTCGTTTTTATGCTGTTTTTACGCGTTAAAACGCAGATTAAAACTCAAAACGTGCTGTTTTGCTAAAATAAGCATTTTCAAGCATTTTAGATCGTTGAAATCGTTCCGCTAAATGGAAGCAATATTACCAAAAGAATACCGTACTTTCGTCGTTTTATGCTGTTTTACGCGTTAAACGTAGATTAAAGCTCAAAAATGCGCTGTTTTGCTAAAATAAGCATTTTCAAGCATTTTAGATCGTTGAAAACGTTTAAATAGAAGCAATATTAATAAAAACGAATAATAAAAATCTCGTCGTTTTATGTTTTACGTGTTAAACGCAGAATAAAAGCTCAAACGTGCTGTTTTGCTAAATAGCATTTTCAAGCATTTTAGATCGTTGAAATCGTTCAAATAAAAGCAATATTAATAAAACGAATAATAAAATTCGTCGTTTTATGTTGTTTTATCGCGTTAAAACGGCAGATTAAAGCTCAAAACGTGCTGTTTGCTAAAATAAGCATTTTCGCTAATTTTAGATCATTGAACGTTCAACAGACGCACATTAATAAAACGAATAATAAAAATTACCGTTTTGATGCTGTTTTACGCGTTAAAAACGCAGATTAAAGTTCAAACGTGCTGTTCTTGCTAAAATAAGCATTTTCTGGGCATTTTAGATCGTTGAAATCGTCCGCCAACAGACGCGCAATAAAGATAAAAAACGAATAATAAAAAATTTCAATGTTTTATGCTGTTTTACGCGTTAAACGCAGAATAAAGCCTCAAAACGTGCTGTTTTGCTAAAATACATTTTCAAGCATTTTAGATCGTTGAAGTCGTTCAAATAAAGCTAATATTAATAAAACGAATAATGTACCTCGTCAGTTTTTATGCTGTTTTACCGCGCTAAACGCAGATTAAGCTCAACGTGCTGTTTGCTGCAAATGTTATTGTTTCACATTTTTAGATCGCTGAAATCGTTCAAATAGAGCACATAATAAAAAACGAATAATGCGTACCTGTTGTTTTTATAAAGCGTTTTACGCGTTAAAAACGCAGATTAAAGCTCAAACGCGCTGTTTTGCTAAAATAAGTATTTTTCGCATTTAGATCGTTGAAATCGTTCAAATAGACGCGCAATAAAAAATAAAAACGAATAATAAAAATTCTCGTCGTTTTATGCCGTTTTACGCGTTAAACGCAGAATAAAAGCTTTTCTCAAACGTACCGTTTTGCTAAAATAAGCATTTTCAAGCACTTTAGATCGCTGAAATCGTTCAAATAGACGCAATATTAATAAAAACGAATAAAAATTGTCGTTTTATGTTGCCTTTACGCAGCAATAAAACGCAGATTAAAAGCCTTCAAAACGCTGTTTTGCTGCACAAGCATTTTCGTAAGCATATTTTAGATCATTGAAATCGTTCAAATAGACGCGTAATATTAATAAAAACGAATAATAAAAATTTCGTCGTTTTATGTTGCTTTACGTGCTAAACGCGATTAAAGCCTCAAACGCTGTTTTAAGGCCAGCGCATTTTCAAGCATTTTAAATCGTTGAAATTGTTAAAATAGAAGCTAAATATTAATAAAAACGAATATCAAAAATTCGTCGTTTTTATGCTGTTTCCACGCGTTAAAACGCAGATTAAAAGCTCAAACGTGCTGTTTTGCTAAAATAAGCATTTTCAAGCATTTGTGATCGCTTAACTGTTCAAACAGACAATAACAAAATAAAAACGCATAATAAAAATGTCACCGTTTTATGTTGTTTTACGTTAAACGCACAACAAAAGCTCAAAACGCGCTGTTTTGCTAAATAAGCATTTTCGCTAATTTTAGATCGTTGAAATCGTTCAAATAGACGCAATATTTAATAAAAACGAATAAAAATCGTCGTTTTATGCCGAAAACGCAGATTAAAGCCTGTGGCGGCGGCGCCGTTTTGGTTAAAATAAGCATTTTTCGCTACGATCGTTGGTAAAATCGTTCAACTAGAAGCAATACGCCAATAAAAACGAATAATAAAAATCACCCGTCGCGCCGTTTTACGCGTTAAAACGCAGATTAAAGCTCAAACGTGCTGTTTTGCTAAAATAAGCATTTTCGCTATTTAGATCATTGGAAATCGTTCAAATAGACGCAATATTAATAAAAACGAATAATAAAAATCTTCGTCGTTTTTATGCTGTTTTACGCGTTAAACGCAGATTAAAGCCAAAACGCTGTTTTGCTAAATACATTTTCGCCATTTTGTGATCGCCGGAAATCGTTCAAATAGATCGCAATAAAAATAAAAACGAATACCGTACCTGTCAAGTTTTATGCTGTTTTACGCGTTAAAACGCAGATTGCGCTCAAACGCGCTGTTTTGCTAAAATAAGCATTTTCGTGCTATCGCATCGTTGAAATCGTTCAAATAGATGCGCAATAAAATAAAACGAATAAAAATTTCGTCGTTTTATGCTGCCTACGCGTTAAACGTGATTAAAGCTCAAACGCGCTGTTTTGCTAAAATAAGCATTTTCGTAAGCATTTTAGATCGCTGAAATCACCAAATAGACGCAATATTAATAAAAACGAATAACAAAAATTCGTCGTTTTATGCTGTTCTTTACGCGTTAAAACGCAGAATAAAGCCTGCAAACGCGCCGTTTTGCTTAAAATAAGCATTTTCAAGCATTTTAGATCGTTGAAAATTGTTCAAATAGAAGCAATATTAATAAAAACGAATAATAAAAATTCGTCGTTTTATGCTGTTTCACGCGTTAAAAACGCAGACAAGCTCAAACGTGCTGTTTTGCTAAATAAGCATTTTCTGCCATTTTAGATCGCTGAAATCGTTCAAATAGACGCAATATTAATAAAACAAATAATAAAAATTTCGTCGTTTTATGCTGTTTTACGTTAAAAACGCAAAATAAAAGTCTCCAAACGTGTTGTTTTGCTAAAATAAGCATTTTCAAGCATTTTAGATCGTTGAAATCGTTCAAATAGAAGCAATATTAATAAAAACGTGAATAATAAAAATTCGTCGTTTTATGCTGTTTTACGCGTTAAAACGCAGATTAAAGCTCAAAACGTGCTGTTTTGCTGTATCAAGCATTTTCGCTACATTTTAGATCATTGAAATCGTTCAATAGACGCAATATTAATAAAAACGAATAATAAAAAATTCGTCGTTTTATGCTGTTTACGCGTTAAAACGCAGACAAAGCTCAAACGTGCTGTTTTAGCGCTAAAATAAGCATTTTCGCTATTTTAGATCGTTGAAATCGTTCAAATAGACGCAAATAAAAATAAAAAAACGAATACGTACCGCTGTCGTTTTATGTTGTTTTACAAACGCAGAATAAAGCTCAAACGTGCTTGTTTGCTAAAATAAGCGCATTTTCAAGCATTTTAGACGCCGCCCGTTCGTGCCAGCAATATTAATAAAAAACGAATAATAAAATTTCCTGTCGTTTTTATGCCGTTTTACGCGTTAAACGCAGATTAAAGCTCAAATCGTGCTGTTTTGCTAAACAAGCATTTTCAAGCATTTTGTGATCGTTAAACCAAATAGAAGCCAAATATTAAATAAACAATAATAAAATTGCCGTTTTAGAGGGTTGTCACGTTAAAACGCAGATTAAACTAAAATCTGTTTTTGTTTAAAAAAAGTTTTTAACATTTTTAACTTAAACTTTCTGGCTAAAAAAAAAAGTTTAAAAAAAAATTTTTTTTTTTTTACCTTTAAAAACGCGATTAAATAAAACGTTTTTGCTAAAATTTTTTAACTTTAAAGAGTTAAACTTCAAAGGGCTTTTAAAAAAAAAGGAATTAAAATTTGCACGCCCGTTAAAGAGATTAAAATAAAAAGGGTTTTTAAAATGCTTTTAAGCTTTTAGCGTTAAAACTTTTTAAATAAACTTTTAAAAAAAAATTTTCCTTTTTAGTTTTTTTACCGTTAAAAGAAGAATAAAATAAAAGGGTTTTTTAAAATGCTTTTAAATTTTAGCGTTAAACGTTCAAAAAAAAGCTTAAAAAAAAAAAAGAAAAAAAAAAAAAGTTTTTTTTATCTTTTTTACCGTTAAAAGCAATTAAAAAAAAATTTTTTCCCAAAAAAACTTTTAAGTTTTTAAAAAAAACTTCAAAAGGCTTTTAAAAAGAATAAAAAAATTGTTTTTTTATCGTTTAGCGAAAAAATTTAAAAAAAAAAAAATCTGTTTTTGTTTAAAAAAGTTTTTAAGCATTTTAACTTAAATCGTTTAAAATAAAAAAAAAAAAAATTTTCTTTTTTTTAAAAAAAAAAAAAGGGGTTTTTGCTTGTTTTTAAGCATTTTAACTTTGGGTCTTAAATAAAGAAATTTAAAAAAAAAACAATTAAAAAAAATTTTTTTTATTGAGCTTTAAAAACGAGAAAAACCCCTTGCTTTTTTTGCTAAAAAAGAAATTTTAAAACAAATCTTTAAATTTTTAAAAAAAAAAAAAACAATTAAAAATTTCGTCTTTTAGCTTTTTAAAAAAACGAAAAAAAATCAAAACTGCTGTTTTGCTAAAAAAGCTTTTTTTGATTTAAATTTCAAATAGACGAAAAAAAAATAAAAACGAATAATAAAAATTTCGTCTTTTTTATGCTTTTTTACGCGTTAAAACGCAGTTTTAAAGCTCAAATCGTGTTTTTGCTAAAATAAGCATTTTCAAAGCATTTTAGATCGTTGAAATCGTTCAAATAGGCAAATTAAAAAAAAACGAATAAAAAAATTGCCGTTTTATGTTGTTTTAGGGTTAAAACGCAGATTAAAGCCCCAAAACGTGCTGTTTTCAAAATAAGCACTTTCAAGCATTTTAGATCGTTAAAACCCGTTAAATAGAGGGGCCAAAAAAAAAAAAGAATAATAAAAATTTCGTCGCTTTTATGCTGTTTTCGCTTTTTAAAAGCAGAAAAAAGGGCTCAAACGTGCTGTTTTGCTAAAATAAAGATTTTCAAGCGTTTTAGATCGTTGAAATCTTTAAAAATAGACGCAATATTAAAAAAAACGAATAAAAAAAATTTCGTCGTTTTTATGCTGTTTTACGCTTTAAAAAACGCAGATTAAACTAAAAACGTGCTGTTTTGCAAAAAAACATTTTCAAGCATTTTAGATCGTTGAAATCTTTCCCAAAAAAAACGCAATATTAAAAAAAAAAACGAATAAAAAAAAATTCCCCGTCGTTTTATTTTTTTACGCGTTACAACGAGTTAAAGCTCAAAACGTGCTGTTTTGATAAAATAAGCATTTTCAAGCTTTTTTAGATCGTTGAAATCGCCCAAAAAAAATTTAAAAAAAACGAATAAAAAAAAATTTCGTCTTTTTTATGCTTTTTTACCCCCGTTAAAACGCAGATTAAAGCTAAAAAACGTGGTGTTTTGCTAAAAAAAACATTTTCAAGATTTTAGATCGTTGAAATCGTTTAAATAAAAACAATATTAAAAAAAACGAATAAAAAAAAATTCGTCTTTTTTATGCTTTTTTACGCGTTAAAACGCAGTTTAAAAAGCCCCAAAAACGTACTTTTTTTGCTAAAAAAAACATTTTCCCCATTTTGATCGTTAAAACGTTCAAATAGCCCAAATATTAAAAAAAACGAATAAAAAAAATTTCGTCGACTTTATGCTTTTTTACGCTTTAAAAACGCAGAAAAACCCTTCAAAACAGTTTTTTTTGCTTAAAAGCTTTTTTCAAGCATTTTAGATCGTTGAAACCCCGTTCAAATAAAGCTTATTAAAAAAAAAGGGAAAAATTTAAAAGTCGTCTTTTTTATGCTGTTTTACGCGTTAAAACGCAGATTAAAACTAAAAAACGTGCTTTTTTTGCTAAAAAAAACATTTTAAAAGCATTTTAGATCGGGGAAATGTTCAAATGGAACGAAAATATTAAAAAAAAACGAATAAAAAAAAATTGTCGTTTTATGCTTTTTTTACGCGAAAACGAAATTTAAAAAGCCCCAAAACGTGGTTTTGCAAAAAATAAGCATTTTAAAGCATTTTAGACCGTTGAAATCTTTCCCCAAAGGCAAAAAAAATAAAAACGAATAAAAAAAAAATTCGTCGTTTTTTGATTTACGCTTTAAAAACGCAGTTTAAAAACTCAAAACGCCCGGGTTTTGCAAAAATAAGCTTTTTCCCAAGCATTTTAGATCGTTAAAATCGTTCAAATAGAGCAAATTAAAAAAAAACGAATAAAAAAAAAATTCCCGTCTTTTTTATGTTGTTTCAGGGCGAAAAAACGCAGATTAACGCTCAAAACGTCCCTGTTTTTTAAAAAAAAATTTTTTTCAAGCTTTTTAGATCGTTGAAATCGTTCAAATAAACGCAATATTAAAAAAAAACCCAAATTAAAAAAAATTCGTCTTTTTTAAAAGCTTTTTTACGCGAAAAAAACGCAGTTTAAAAGCCCAAAACGTGCGGGTTTTGCTAAAATAAGCTTTTTTCAAGCATTTTTGACCCCGTTAAAAATCGTTCAAATAGACGCAAATAAAAAAAAAAAACGAATAAAAAAAAAATTTCGTCGTTTTTTTTGGCTGTTTTACGGGGTTAAAAACGCAGAATAACGGCTCAAAACGTGCTGTTTTGCAAAAAATAAGCTTTTTTCAAGCATTTTAGATCTTTTGAAATCGTTAAAAGAGAACCCAATATTAATAAAAACGAATAAAAAAAAAATTGCCTTTTTTAAAAGCTTTTTTGGAAACGCAGTTTAAAAATTTCAAAAGGGCTGTTTTGCTAAAATAAGCATTTTCCCCTTTTAGATCGTTGAAACCGTTCAAATAGACGCAATAAAAATAAAAACGAATAATAAAAATTTCGTCGTTTTTATGTTGTTTTAGGGTTAAACGCAGATTAAAAGCTAAAAACGTGTTGTTTTGCAAAAAAGGAAATTTTCAAGCATTTTAGATCGTTGAAATCGTTTCAAATGGGCAATATTAAAAAAAAACGAATAAAAAAAAAATTCGTCTTTTTTTTGGCCCTTTAAAACGCAGATTAACGCTAAAAACGTGGGGCTAAAAAAAGCATTTTCGGCATTTTAGATCGTTGAAATCGTTCAAATAGACGCAATAAAAAAAAAAACGAATAAAAAAAATTTCCGTTTTATGCTGTTTTACGCGTTAAAACGCAGAAAAAAAGCTAAAAAAACGTGCTGTTTTGGTAAAAAAAACATTTTCAAGCATTTTGGGATCGTTGAAATCGTTAAAAGAAAGCAATATTAAAAAAAAAACGAATAAAAAAAAAATTCGTCTTTTTTAAGTTTTTACGCTTTAAAAACGAAAATTTAAAAAGCCCCAAAACGTGCTTTTTTTTTTAAAAAAAAAGCATTTTCAAGCATTTTAGATCGTTGAAACCCGTCAAAAGACGCAAAAAAAAAAAACGAATAATAAAATTTCGTGTTTTTATGTTTTTTTACGCTTTAAAAAAGGGCAGTTTAAAGCCCCAAAAGGGCTTTTTTTTGCTAAAAATAAGCATTTTCGCATTTTTAGATCTTTTAAAATCTTTTTAAATAGAAGCAATATTAAAAAAAACGAATAAAAAATTCGTCATTTTATGCTGTTTTCCCGCTTTAAAAAACGCAGATTAAAGTTTCCAAAACGTGCTGTTTTGCTAAAATAAACATTTTAAAAAAAATTTTGGATCGTTAAAAAACCTTTTCAAATAGACGCAAATTAATAAAAACGAAAAATTAAAATTTCGTCTTTTTTATGCTTTTTTACGCTTTAAAAAACGCAGAATAAAACCTCAAAAACGTGCTGTTTTGCTAAAAAAAAGCTTTTTTCAAGCATTTTAGATCGTTGAAATCGTTCAAATAAACCAATAAATAAAAAAAAAATAAAAAAAAATTCGTCTTTTTTGCTGTTTTGCTTAAAACGCGGATTAACGCTAAAAAACGTGCTGTTTCCCAAAAAAGCATTTTCAAGCATTTTAGATCGGGGAAATCGTTCAAATGGGAAAAAAAAAAAAGAATAATAAAAATTTAAACTTTTTTAGGCTGTTTTCGCTTTTAAAAACGCGATTAAAACCCCAAAAACGGCTTTTTTCCCAAAAAAAAACATTTTCAAGCATTTTAGATCGGGGAAACCGTTAAAAAGAGAAGCAATATTAAAAAAACCAATAAAAAAAAACCCGTCGTTTTTTTGCTGTTTTACGCTTTAAAAACGCAGTTTAAAAACTAAAAACGTGCTGTTTTCTAAAATAAGCTTTTTTCCGGCTTTTTAGATCGGGAAACGTTCAAATAGACGAAAAAAAAAAAACGAATAATAAAAAATTTCGCCCGTTTTATCCCGTTTTGCGTTAAAACCCCAGTTTTTTCCTAAAAACGTGCTGTTTTGCTTTAAAAAAAAGATTTTCGCAATTTTAGATCGTTGAAATCGTTCAAATAAACCCAATATTAATAAAAAACGAATAAAAAAAATTTTGTCGTTTTTATGCTTTTTTACGCGTTAAAACGGTTAAACCCTTCAAAACGTGCTTTTTTGCAAAAAAAGCTTTTTCCCCTTTTTAGATCTTTTAAATCTTTTAAAAATAGAAGCAATATTAAAAAAAAAACGAATAAAAAAAAATTCGTTTTTTTATGCTTTTTTAGGGTTAAAACGAGATTAAAGCTAAAAACGTGCTGTTTTGCTTAAACTTTTTTCAAGCTTTTTTTAGATGGAAAATCGCTCAAATAGACGAAATTTTTAAAAAAAAAAAACGAATAATAAAAATTTCGTCGTTTTATGTTTTTTTACGCGTTAAAACGCGGAATAAAGCTCAAAACGGCTTTTTTTGCTAAAATAAGCATTTTCAAGCATTTTAGATCTTTGGGAAATCTTTTCAAATAGGCAATATTAATAAAAAACGAATAATCAAAAATTCGTCTTTTTTATGTTTTGTTTTACGCGTTAAAACGAAATTTAAAAGCTAAAAACGTGTTGTTTTCCCCCAAAAAATAAGGTTTTTCCCCATTTTAGATCGTTGAAATCGTTCAAATAGACGCAATTTAAAAAAAGGGGTTATAAAAATTGCCTTTTTTATCTGTTTTACGCGTTAAAACGCAGATTAAAGCTAAAAACGTGCTGTTTTTGCTAAAATAAGCATTGTCAAGCTTTTTTAAAATCGTTAAAAACGTTCAAAAGAAGAAAATAAAATTTAAAAACGAATAAAAAAATTTCGTCTTTTTTATGCTGTTTTACGCGTTAAACGCAGAAAAAAACTAAAAAACGGCTGTTTTGCAAAAATTTTAAATTTTCAAGATTTTAGATCTTTTAAAAATCGTTCAAAAAAAGAAGAAATATTAAAAAAAACGAATAAAAAAAAATTTCCCGTCTTTTTTATGCTTTTTTAGGGTTTAAAAAGCAGTTTTAAAGCTCAAAACGTGCTGTTTTGCTAAAATAAGATTTTCAAGCATTTTTGATCGTTAAAACGTTCAAAAGACGCAAAAAAAAAAACGAATAAAAAATTTTTGTCTTTTTAAATGCTTTTTTTACGCGTTAAAACGAAAAACAAAAAACTAAAAACTTCTTTTTCAAAATAAGTTTTTCCAAGCATTTTAGATCGTTGAAATCGTTCAAATAGAAGCAATATTAAAAAAAAACGAATAAAAAAAATTTCGTCTTTTTTTATGCTGTTTACGCTTTAAAAAACGCGAAAAAAAAAGCCCAAAACGTGCTTTTTTTGCTAAAATAAGCATTTTCAAGCTTTTTTAGATCGTTAAAAATGGTTCAAATAGCCCCCAATATTAAAAAAAAACGAATAAAAAAAATTTCGTCGTTTTTTTTGTTTTCCCGCGTTAAAACGCGGTTTAAAGCTAAAAACGTGCTGTTTTGCTAAAATAAGCTTTTTCAAGCATTTTAGTCGTTGAAATCGTTCAAATAGAAGCAATTTTAAAAAAACGAATAATAAAAATTCGTCTTTTTTTAAAATTTTTACGCGTTAAAACGCAGATTGGCTAAAAACGTGCTTTTTTTGCTAAAAAAGATTTTCAAGCTTTTTAAATCGTTGAAATCTTTCCCAAATGGGCGCAAAAAAATAAAAACGAATAAAAAAATTTCGTCGTTTTATGCTTTTTTAGCGAAAACGCAGAAAAAAAGCTCAAACGTGCGGGTTTTGCTAAAATAAGCTTTTTTCCAAACTTTTTAGATCGTTGAAATGTTCAAAGAAACAATATTAAAAAAAACGAATAAAAAAAAATTCGCCCGTTTTATGCTTTTTTACGCGTTAAAACGCAGATTAAAGCTAAAAAACGTGCTGTTTTCAAAAAAAACATTTTCAAGCATTTTAGATCGTTGAAATCGTTCAAATAGACGCAATAAAAAAAAAAACGAATAATAAAATTTCGTCGTTTTTATGTTGTTTTACGCTTAAAAC
>NW_027046321.1:0-27461 GCF_025399875.1 Dalotia coriaria | reverse complement strand
TTTAAAAAATTTCTTCGTTTTACGGTTTGCGTTAAAAGGGATTAAAAACTCAAAACGTGCTGTTTTGCTAAATATGCATTTTAAAAGCTTTTTTAGATCGTTGAAATCGTTCAAATAGAAGCAATATTAATAAAAACGAATAATAAAAAATTCGTCTTTTTTTATGCTTTTTTACGTTAAAACGCAGATTAAACTCAAACTTGCTGTTTTGCTAAAATAAGTTTTCAAGCATTTTAGATCGTTGAAATCGTTCAAATAAGGCAAATTTTAATTTAAAAACGAATAATAAAATTTCGTCTTTTTTTATGCTGTTTTCGTGTTCGCAGAAAAAAACTCAAAACGTGCTGTTTTGCTAAAAAAAAAGCTTTTTTAAAGCATTTTAGATCGTTGAAATCGTTCAAATAGACGCAATAAAAAAACAATAAAAAAAATTTCGTCGTTTTATGTGTTTTACGCTTTAAAAACGAAGTTTAAAAACCAAACTTGCTGTTTTTAAAAAAAAAGCATTTTAAAAGCTTTTTTAGATCGTTAAAATCGTTCAAATAGCCCAAAAAAAAATAAAAACGAAAAAAAAAATTTCGTCTTTTTTTTTTATGCTGTTTTACGTTTTAAAAACCCAAAGAATAAAGCTCAAAACGTGCTTTTTTGCTAAAATAAGCATTTTCAAGCATTTTAGATCTTGAAATCTTTCCCGGGGGGCTAAATAAAAACGAAATAAAAAAATTTTCGTTTTTTATGCTGTTTACGCGTTAAAACGCAGTTTAAAAAACTCGGAAACGTGCTTTTTTGCTAAAATAAGCATTTTAAAAGAAATTTTAGATGGTTGAAACCCGTTAAATAAACAATATTAATAAAAACGAATAAAAAAAATTCGTCGTTTTATGCTTTTTTACGCGTTAAAACCCCAGTTTAAAAAGCTCAAAACGTGCTTTTTTTGTTTAAAAAATTTTCAAAACAATTTAGACCCCGTTGAAATCGTTCAAATAGACGCAATATTAATAAAAACGAATAAAAAAAATTTCGTCGTTTTTTTTGCTTTTTTTTTACGCGTTAAAACGCTGTTTAAAAGCTAAAAACGTTGCTTTTTTTGCTAAAATAAGCTTTTTCCGGCATTTTGATCGTTTGAAATCGTTCAAATAGACGCAATATTAATAAAAACGAATAAAAAAAATTCGTCGTTTTATGCTGTTTTACGCGTTAAAACCCCAGTTAAAGTTTTCAAAACTTTTTGGCTAAAATAACCCAAAAAGCTTTTTTAGATCGTTGAAATTGTTCAAATAGAAGCAATAAATAAAAACAATAAAAAAAAATTCGTCGTTTTATGCTGACGCGTTAAAACGCAGTTTAAAAACTCAAAACGTGCTTTTTTTGCTAAAATAAGCTTTTTTCAAGCTTTTTTTAGATCGTTGAAATCGTTCAAATAGACGCAAATAAATTAAAAGGGAATAATAAAAATTTTTTCTTTTAAATCCCTTTTTACGCGTAAAAAACGCAGATTAAATCAAAACTGCTGTTTTGTTTTAAAAAAAAGCTTTTTCCCGGGCATTTTAGATCGTTAAATCTTTTAAATAGAACCCCAAATTAAAAAAAAAACAAATTTAAAAAAATTCGTCTTTTTTTATCCCTTTTTTGACGCTTTAAAACGCGATTAAAACTCAAAACGTGCTGTTTTGCTAAAAAAAGCATTTTAAAAAGCTTTTTTAGATTTTTAAAATGAAAAAAAAGGCAAAAAAAATAAAAACGAATAATAAAAATTTCGTCGTTTTTATGCTGTTTTACGCGTTAAAACGCAGAAAAAAGGGCTCAAAACGTGCTTTTTTTCAAAAAAAAGTTTTCCCAAGCTTTTTTAGATCGTTGAAATCGTTCAAATAGACGCAATATTAAAAAAAACGAATAATAAAAATTTCATCGTTTTATGCTGTTTTACGCGTTAAAACGCAGATTAAAGCTCAAAACGTGCTTTTTTTGTTAAAATAAGCATTTTCAAGCTTTTTTTTGATCGTTGAAATCGTTAAAAATAGAAGCAATATTAAAAAAAACAATAAAAAAAATTTCGTCGTTTTTTTGCTTTTTTACGCGTTAAAGCGCAGATTAAAACTCAAAACGTGCTTTTTTCCCAAAAAAGCATTTTCAAGCATTTTAGATCGTTGAAATCGTTAAATAGACGCAATATTAAAAAAAACAATTTTAAAAAAATTCGTCGTTTTTTTTTTCTTTTTGCTTTAAAAACGCAGATTAAAGCTCGAAACGGGGCTGTTTTGCTAAAATAAGCTTTTTTCAAGCATTTTAGATCGTTGTAACCGTTCAAATGAAGCAATATTAATAAAAACGAATAATAAAATTCGTCGTTTTATGTTGCTCAGCGTTAAAACGCAGATTAAAGCCTCCAAAACGTGCTGTTTTGCTAAAATAAGCATTTTCAAGTACATTTTAGACGTTGGAAATCGTTCAAATAGACGCAATAAAATAAAAAAACGAATAATAAAATTCTGTCGTTTTATGTTGTTTTACGCGTTAAAACGCAGATTAAAGCTGAAAACGTAAATTGTTTTGCTAAATAAGCATTTTCAAGACGATCGTTGACCCGTTCAAATAGACGCAATATTAATAAAAAACGAATAATGTACCCTGTCGTTTTATGCTGTTTACGCGTTAAACGCAGATTAAAGCTCAAACGTGCTGTTTTGCTAAAATAAGCATTTTCAAGCATTTTAGATCGTTGAAATCGTTCAAATAGAAGCAATATTAATAAAAACGAATAATAAAAATTCGTCGTTTTTATGCTGTTTTACGCATTAAAACGTGATTGTGCTCAAAACGTGCTGTTTGCTAAAATAAGCATTTTCAAGCATTTTAGATCGTTGAAATCGTTCAAATAGAAGCAATAAAAAATAAAAAAAAACGAATAATGGCAAAAATTTCGTCGTTTTTATGCTGTTTACGTTAAAACGCTGAATAAAGCTCAAACGTGCTGTTTTGCTAAAATAAGATTTCAAGCATTTTAGATCGTTGAAACTGCTAAATAGACGTATTATTAATAAAAACGAATAATTAAAATTTCGTCGTTTTTATGCTGTTTTACGCGTTAAAACGCAGATTAAAGCTCAAAACGTGCTGTTTCTATAAAATAAGCATTTTCTCAAAGCATTTTAGATCGTTGAAATCGTTCAACAGAAGCTAAATATTAATAAAAACGAATAATAAAAATTTCGTCGTTTTATGCTGTTTTACGCGTTAAAACGCTGAATAAAGCCTTCAAAACGTGCTGTTTTGCTAAAATAAGCATTTTCAAGCATTTTAGATCGTTGAACCGTTCCAACAGACGCAATATTAATAAAAAAACGAATAACAAAAAATCTTTCGTCGTTTTATGTTGTTTTTACGCGTTAAAACGCAGATTAAAGCTCAAACGTGCTGTTTTGCTAAAATAAGCATTTTCAAGCATTTTAGATCGTTGAAATTGTCTTCAAATAGAAGTAATATTAATAAAAACGAATAATAAAAATTCGTCGTTTTATGCTGACGCGTTAAAAACGCAGGATTAAAGCTCAAACGTGCTGTTTTGCTAAAATAAGCATTTTCAAGCATTTTAGATCGTTGAAATCGTCTAAATAGACGCAAATATTATTAAAAAAAACGAATAATAAAATTCTGTCGTTTTATGCTGTTTTACGCGTCAAAACGCAGATTAAAGTCCCTCAAACGTGCTGTTTTGCTAAAAATAAGCATTTTCAAGCATTTTAGATCGTTGAACCGTTCAAATAGAAGTAACATTAATAAAAAACGAATAATAAAAATTCGTCGTTTTTATAAGGTTTGATCGCGTTAAAACGCAGATTAAAACTCAAAACGTGCTGTTTTGCTAAAATAAGCATTTTCTAAGCATTTTAGATCGTTGAAATCGTTCAATAGATTTAATAAAAATAAAAATGAATAATAAAAATTTCAGTCGTTTTATGTTGTTTTACGCGTTAAAACGCAGAATGCTCAAACGTGCTGTTTTGCTAAAATAAGCATTTTCAAGCATTTAGATCGTTGAAATCGTTCCAACAGACGCACATTAATAAAAACGAATAATAAAAATTTCATCGTTTTATAGCTGTTTTACGCGTTAAACGCAGATTAAAAGCTCAAAACGCGCTGTTTTGTTAAAATACATTTTCACATTTTTTGATCGTTGAAATCGTTCAAATAGAAGTAATATTAATAAAAACGAATAATAATAATTTCGTCGTTTTATGCTGTTTACGCGTTAAAGCGCAGATTAAAGCTCAAAACGTGCTGTTTTGCGTCAGTTACTTTCAAGCATGTTAGATCGTTGAAATCGTTCAAATAGCTATTGATAAAAAACGAATAATAAGAAATCGTCGTTTTATGCTGTTTTACGCGTTAAAAACGCAGATTAAAGCCACTCGAAACGTGCTGTTTTGCTAAAATAAGCATTTTCAAGCATTTAGATCGTTGAAATCGTTCAAATAGACGCAAATATTATTAAAAAAAAAACGAATAATAAAAAATTCTGTCGTTTTTATGCTGTTTTTACGCGTCAAACGCAGATTAAAACCTCAAAACGTGCCGTTTTGCTAAAATAAGCATTTTCAAGCATTTTAGATCGTTGAACCGTTCAAATAGAAGCAATATTAATAAAAAACGAATAATAAAAATTCGTCGTTTTTATGCTGTTTGATCGCTGAAACGCAGATTAAAACTCAAAACGTGCTGTTTTGCTAAAATAAGCATTTTCAAGCATTTTAGATCGTTGGAAATCGTTCAAATAGACGCAATAAAAATAAAAAACGAATAACAAAAATTTCTGTCGTTTTTATGCTGTTTTACGCGTTAAAACGCAGAATAAAGCTCAAAACGTGCTGTTTTGCTGCTAAAATAAGCATTTTCAAGCATTTTAGATCGTTGAAATCGTCTAAATAGACGCATATTAATAAAAACGAATAATAAAAATTTCATCGTTTTTATGCTGTTTTGCGCGTTAAAACGCAGATTAAAGCTCAAAACGTGCTGTTTTGTTAAAATAAGCATTTTCAAGCATTTTTTGATCGTCGAAATCGTTCAAATAGAAGAATATTAATGTCGAGAATAATAGCTGGTTTCTGCCGTTTTTACGCTGTTTTACGCGTTAAAGCGCAGATTAAAGCTCAAACGTGCTGTTTTGCTTAAAAATAAGCATTTTCAAGCATTTTAGATCGTTGAAATCGTTCAAATAGAAGCAATATTGAAAAACGAATAATAAGAAATTCGTCGTTTTTATGCTGTTTTACGCGTTGCAAACGTAGATTAAAAGCCTCGAAAAACGTGCTGTTTTGCTGTACAAGCATTTTCAAGCATTGCAGACGTTGAAATCGTTCAAATAGAAGCAATATTAATAAAAATGAATAATAAAAATTTCGTCGTTTTATGCTGTTTTACGCGTTAAACGTAGATTAAAGCTCAAACGTGTTGTTTTGCTAAAATAAGCATTTTCAAGCATTTTAGATCGTTTAAATAGAAGCAATATTAATAAAACGAATAATAAAAAAATTCGTCGTTTTATGTTGTTTTACGCGTTAAAACGCAGATTAAAGCTCAAACGTGCTGTTTTGCTGCTAAAATAAGCATTTTCAAGACGATCGTTGAAATCGTTCAAATAGGAAGCAATATTAATAAAAAAAAAACGAATAATAAAAATCTGTCACTTTTTATGCTGTTTTACGCGTTAAAACGCAGATTAAAATTAAAACGTGCTGTTTTGTTAAAATAAGCATTTTCAAGCATTTTAGATCGTTGAAATCGTTCAACAGACGCAATAAAAATAAAAAACGAATAATAAAAATTTCTGTCGTTTTATGCTGTTTTACGCGTTAAAACGCGCAGATTAAAGCTGAAACGTAATTGTTTTACGAAATAAGCATTTCAAGCATTTTAGGATCGTTGAAATCGTTCAAATAGACGCAATATTAATAAAAACGAATAATAAAAATGTCGTCGTTTTTATGCTGTTTTACGCGTTAAAAACGCAGATTAAAGTTCAAAATGTGCTGTTTTGCTAAAATAAAGTATTTTCAAGCATTTTAGATCGCTGAAATCGTCTTCAAATAGAAGCACATTAATAAAAACGAATAAAAAAAAACCCGTCGTTTTATGTTTTACGCGTTAAAACGCAGATTAAAGCTCGAAATCCCTGTTTATAAAAAAAGCATTTTAAGCATTATAGTCGTTGAAATCGTTCAAATAGAAGCAATATTAATAAAAAATGAATAATAAAAATTTCGTCTTTTTTATGTTGTTTTACGCGTTAAACGCAGTTAAAGTTCAAACGTGTGTTTGCTAAAAATAAGATTCAGCATTTTAGATCGTTGAAATCGTTTAAATAAACAATTAATAAAAACGAATAATAAAAATTGTCTTTTATTTTTACGCGTTAAAACGCAGTTTAAAAAGCTCAAAAACGTGCTGTTTTTAAAATAAGCATTTTCAGCTTTTTTAGATCGTTGAAATCGTTCAAATAGAAGCAATAAAAATAAAACGAATATAAAATTGTCGTTTTATGTGTTTTACGCGTTAAAACGCTGAATAAAGCTCAAAACCGTTTCTAAAAACTTTTCAACATTTTAGATGGGTTGAAATCGTTCAACAGACGCAATATTAAAAAAAAAACGAATAATAAAATTTCGTCGTTTTAGTTTTACGCGTTAAAACGCAGATTAAAGCTCAAAACGTGCTGTTTTTAAAATAAGCATTTTCGCATTTTAGATCGTTGAAATCGTTCAAATAGAAGCAATATTAATAAAAACGAATAATAAAATTTTGTCGTTTTATGTTGTTTTACGCTTAAAACGCTGAATAAGCTCAAAACGTTGTTTTGCTAAATAAGCATTTTCAAGCATTTTAGATCGTTGAAATCGTTCAAATAGACGCAATATTAATAAAACGAATAAAAAACCGTCGTTTTATAAGTTTTTTACGCGTTAAAACGCAGATTAAGCTAAAAACGTGCTGTTTTGCTAAAATAGCATTTTTTCAAGCATTTTAGATCGTTGAAATTGTTCAAATGGGAAAAAATATTAATTTAAAAACGAATAATAAAAATTCGTCGTTTTTGCTGACGCGTTAAACGCAGATTAAAGCCAAAACGTGCTGTTTTGCTAAAAACATTTTCAAGCATTTTAGATCGTTGAAATCGTTCAAATAGACGCAAATATTATTAAAAACGAATAAAAAATTTTCGTCTTTTTTTATGTGTTTTACGCGTCAAAACGCAGTTTAAAAACCTCAAAACGTGCTGTTTTGCTTAAAATAAGCATTTTCAAGCATTTTAGATCGTTGAAATCGTTCAAATAGCAATATTAATAAAAACGAATAATAAAAATTCGTCGTTTTTATGCTGTTGACGCGTTAAAACGCAGTTTAAAAAAAAGCTCAAACGTGTTGTTTTGCTAAAATAAGCATTTTCAAGCATTTTAGATCGTTTAAATAGAAGATAATAAAAAAAAACGAATAACAAAAAATTCGTCGTTTTTATGCTGTTTTACGCGTTAAACGCAGATTGCTCAAAAATGTGCTGTTTTGCTAAAATAAGCATTTTCATTTTTAGATCGTTGAAATCGTTCAAATAGAAGCAATATTAATAAAAAAACGAATAATAAAAATCTGTCGTTTTTATGTTGTTTTACGCGTTAAAAACGCAGATTAAAGCTCAAAACGTGCCGTTTTGCTAAAATAAGCACAGCATTTTAAATCGTTGAAATCGTTCAAATAGACGCAATAAAAAATAAAACGAATAATAAAAATTTCTGCCGTTTTGCGTTGTTTACGCGTTAAAACGCAGATTAAAAGCTGAAAACGTACTGTTTTGCTAAAATAAGCATTTTCAAGCATTTTAGATCGTTGAAATCGTTCAAATAGACGCAATATTAATAAAAAACGAATAATAAAAATTTCTGTCGTTTTATGCTGTTTTACGCGTTAAAACGCAGATTAAAAGCTCAAAACGTGCTGTTTTGCTAAAATAAGCATTTTCAAGCATTTTAATCGTTGAAATCGTTCAAATAGAAGCAATATTAATAAAAAAACGAATAATAAAAATTCGTCGTTTTTATGCTGTTTTACGCATTAAAACGCAGATTAAAAGCTCAAAACGTGCTGTTTTGCTAAAATAAGCATTTTCAAGCATTTGTATCGTTGAACTGTTCAAATAGACGCAATAAAAATAAAAAAGGAATAATAAAAATTTCGTCGTTTTATTGTTTTACGCGTTAAAACGCTGAATAAAGCTCAAAAACGTGCTGTTTTGCTAAAATAAGCATTTTCAAGCATTTTAGACTGAAATGTTCAAATAGACGCAATATTAATAAAAAACGAATAAAAATTTTTGCCGTTTTTATGCTGTTTTACGCGTTAAACGCAGATTAAAGCTCAAAACGCTGTTTTGCTAAAATAAGCCTTCTTTCAAGCATTTTAGATCGTTGAAATCGTTCAAATAGAAGCAATATTAATAAAACGAATAATAAAAATTCGCCGTTTTATGCTGTTTTTACGTTAAAACGCAGATTTGCTCAAAACGTGCTGTGTTGCTAAATAAGTATTTTCAAGCATTTTAGATCGTTGAAATCGTTCAAATAGACGCACATTAATAAAAAACGAATAATAAAAGTACCCCTGTCGTTTTTATGCTGTTTTTACGCGTTAGCAAAACGCAGATTAAAGCTCAAACGCTGTTTTGCTAAAATAAGCATTTTCAAGCATTTTAGATCGTTGAAATCGTTCAACAGACGCAATATTAATAAAAAACGAATAATAAAAAATTCGTCGTTTTATGGGCTGTTTTACGCGTTAAAACGCAGATTAAAGCTCAAAACGTGCTGTTTCATAAAATAAGCATTTTCAAGCATTTTAGATCGTTGAAATCGTTCAAATAGACGCAATATAATAAAACGAATAATTTTACAATCGTCGTTTTAGCTGTTTTACGCGTTAAAACGCAGATTAGCCGAAATGTGCTGTTTTGCTAAAATAAGATTTTCAAGCATTTTATCGTTGAAATCGTTCATGGAAAACAATTAAAAAAACGAATAATAAAAATTGCGTTTTAGCTGTTTTAGCGTTAAAACGCAGATTAAAAGCTCAAAACGAGCTGTTTTGCTAAAATAAGCATTTTCAAGCATTTTAGCTGTTAAATCGTTCAAATAGACGCAATATTAATAAAAACGAATAATAAAATTTCGCGTTTTATGTGTTTTACGCGTTAAAACGCTGATTAAAAGCTCAAAACGTGCTGTTTTGCTAAAATAAGCATTTTCAAGCATTTTAGATCGTTGAAATCGTTCAAATAGACGCAATAAAAATAAAACGAATAATAAAAATTTCGTCGTTTTTATACTGTTTTACGCGTTAAAACGTAAGTAGAATAAAGTTCAAAACGTGCTGTTTTAAGAGCAAAATAAGCATTTTCAAGCATTTTAGATCGTTGAAATCGTTCAAATAGACGCATATTAATAAAAAACGAATAATAAAAAATTCCCGTCGTTTTATGCCGTTTTACGCATTAAAAACGCAGATTAAAGCCTTCAAAACGTGCTGTTTTGCTGTACAAGCATTTTCACATTTAGATCGTTGAAATCGTTCTTTTCACAAATAGAAGCACATTATAAAACGAATAATAAATTGTCGTTTTATGCTGTTTTACGCGTTAAAACGCAGATTAAAAGCTCAAAACGCGCTGCTTTGCTACAAAAATAAGGATTTTCAAGCATTTTAGATCGTTGAAATCGTTCAACAGAAGCAATATTAACAAAAAACGAATAATAAAAAAATTCGTCGTTTTATGCTGTTTTACGCGTTAAAACGCGGTGACTGTCAAAACGCTGTTTTGCTAAAATAAGCATTTTCAAGTATTTGTGATCGTTGAAATCGTTCAAATAGAAGCTACATTAATAAAAAAACGAATAATAAAAATTCGTCGTTTTATGCTGTTTCCACGCAGTTAAAACGCAGATTGCGCCCAAACGTGCTGTTCTTGCTACAAAATAAGCATTTCGCTATCGTGATCGTTGAAATCGTTCAAATGGACGCAATATTAATAAAAACGAATAAAAATTCGTCGTTTTATGCTGTTTTGGCCGCAAGTTAAAACGCAGATTAAAGCCTTCAAAACGCGCTGTTTGCTACAAAATAAGCATTTCGCCCATTTGACTGCCGAAATCGTCTGCAAATGAGAAATAAATATTAATAAAAACGAATAATAAAAAATGCGTCGTTTTATGTTGTTTTACGCGTTATTAAAAACGCAGAGATTAAAGCTCAAAACGTGCTGTTTTGCTAAAATTAGCATTTTCAAGCATATTTTAGATCAAGTTAAAATCGTTCCGGGCCAGACGCAATAAAAAATAAAAACGAATAATAAAAATTTCGTCGTTTAAAGCGTTTCACGCGCTAAAACGCAGATTAAAGCCTTCAAAACGTGCTGTTTTGCTAAAATAAGCATTTTCGCTATAATTTTAGATCGCTGAAATCGTTCAAATAGAAGCAATATTACCAAAAAACGAATAATAAAAAATTCGTCGTTTTATGCTGTTTTACGCGTCAAACGCAGATTAAAGCTCAAAACGTGCTGTTTTGCTAAAATAAGCATTTTCAAGCATTTTAGATCGCTGAAATCGTTCAAATAGACGTGCAATATTAATAAAAAACGAATAATAAAAATTCAGTCGTTTTATGCTGTTTTACGCGTTAAAACGCAGATTAAAGCCTTCAAAACGTGCTGTTTTGCTAAAAATAAGCATTTTCAAGCATTTTAGACGTTGAAATCGTTCAAATAGAAGCTAGCCATTAATAAAACGAATAATAAAAATTCGTCGTTTTATGTTGTTTTACGCGTTCAAAACGCAGATTAAAAGCTCAAAACGTGCTGTTTTGCTAAAATAAGCATTTTCAAGCATTTTAGATCGTTGGAAATCACCGTCTCGTGTTTCAGATACATTACTGAAACGAACACAAAAAATTAGGGTCGTTTTATGCTGTTTTACGCCGTTAAAACGTAGAAATGTCGCGCTGTTTGCTAAAATAAGCATTTTTCGCTATTTTAGATCGCTTTCGAAATCGTTCAAATAGACGCAATAAAAATAAAAACGAATAATAAAAATTCTGTCGTTTTATATCTTCACGCGTAAAACGCAGAACAGTGCTTCCTCCAAAACGTGCTGCTCTTGCTGTAAAATAGCTTACTTTCAAGCATTTTGTGATCAAGCTGGAAATCGTTCAAATAGAAATAATATTATAAAAAACGAATAATAAAAATTCGTCGTTTTGCCGTTTCGGCGCGTTAAAACGCAGATTAAAGCTCCTTCAAACGTATTAAGTCCGCCAAACCAGTACTTCTCGCCATTTTAGATCGTTGGAAATCGTTCAAATAGACGCAATAAAAATAAAAACGAATAATAAAAATTCCCCTGTCGTTTTATAAGTTGTTTTACGCGTTAAAACGGCAGAATAAAGCTCAAACGCTGTTTTGCTAAAAATAAGCATTTTCAAGCATTTAGATCGTTGAAATGTTCAAATAGAAGCAATATTAATAAAAAAAAAACGAAGCCTTCACAAAAAATTCGTCGTTTTATATGCTGTTTTACGCGTCAAAACGCAGATTAAAGCTCCTTCAAACGTGCTGTTTTGCTAAAAATAAGCATTTTCAAGCATTTTGCATCGTTGAAACTGTTCAAATAGACGTGCAAATATTAATAAAAACGAATAATAGCGTACCCGTCGTTTTATGCTGTTTTACGCGTTAAAACGTAGATTAAAGCTCCAAACGCTAGTTTTGCTAAAATAAGCATTTTCAAGCATTTTAGATCGTTGAAATCACTGTTCAAATAGAAGCAATATTAATAAAAACGAACAATGCGTACCTCGTCGTTTTATGTTTGCCTACGCGTTCAAACGCAGATTAAAAGCTCAAACGTGCTGTTTTGCTAAAATAAGCATTTTCAAGCATTTTAGATCGTTGAAATCGTTCAACAGACGTACATTAATAAAAACGAACACAAAATTAGGTCGTTTTATGTTGTTTTACGCGTTAAAACGTATAGAATAAAGCTCAAAAACGTTCTGTCTTTGCTAAAATAAGCATTTTCAAGCATTTTAGATCGTTGAAATCGTTCAAATAGAAGCAATATTAATAAAAACGAATAATAAATTCTCCTCGGCGTCGTTCATGCTGTTTTTACGCGTTAAACGCAGATTAAAGCTCAAAAGGGCTGTTTTGCTAAATGCTTACTTCGCTACTTTTGTGATCGCTTTCGAAATCGTTCAAATGGACGCTACATAATAAAAACGAATAATAAAAATTCTGCCGTTTTATGCTGTTTTACGCGTTAAACGTTAGATTAAAAGCCTCAAAACGTGCTGTTTTGCTGGCAAAATAAGCATTTTCTGCCATTTTAGATCAAGTTGAAATCGTTCAAATAGAAGTACATTAATAAAAACGAATAATAAAAATTCGTCGTTCTTTTATGCCGTTTTACGCGTTAAAAACGCAGATTAAAAGCTCAAAACGTGCTGTTTTGCTAAAATGCTATCAAGCATTTTAGATCAAGCTGAAATCTCGTTCCTTAAAATAGACGCAATAAAAATAAAAAAACGAATAATAAAAAATTTCTGCCGTTTTATGTTGTTTTACGCGTTAAAACGCAGAATAAAGCCCAAATGCGCTGTTTTGCTAAAATAAGCATTTTCAAGACACATTTTAGATCGTTGAAATCGTTCAAATAGACGTTTGCTAAAATAAAGCATTTTCAAGCATTTGATCGTTGAAATCGTTCAAATAGATCTAATATTAATGCGTAAAAAACGAATAATAAAAATTTCGTCGTTTTATGCTGTTTTACGCTAAAACGCAGATTAAAGCTCAAATCGTACGTTTTGCTAAAATAAGCATTTTCAAGCATTTTAAATCGTTGAAATCGTTCAAATAGAAGCAATATTAATAAAACGTAAATACCAAAATTCGTCGTTTTATGTTGTTTTACGCGTTAAAACGTAGTGATTAAAAGCCTTCAAACGTGCTGTTTTACAAAATAAGCATTTTCAAGCATTTTAGATCGCTGAACCGTTCAACAGACGCAATATTAATAAAACGAATAATAAAAATTCGTCGTTTTATGCTGTTTTACGCGTTAAAACGCGCAGATTGTGCCAAAAACGTGCTGTTTTGCTAAAAATAAGCATTTTCAAGCATTTTAGATCGCTGAAATCGTTCAAATAGAAGCAAATATTAATAAAAAGCGAATAATAAAAATTTCGTCGTTTTATGATGTTTTACGCGTTAAAACGTGCAGATTAAAAGCTCAAAAACGTGCTGTTTTGCTAAAATAAAGTACTTTCAAGCATTTTAGATCGCTGGAAATCGTTCAAATAGTAGCGTTTTCAATATTAATAAAAACGTGAATAATAAAAATTCGTCGTTTTATAAGCGCTGTTTTACGCGTTAAAACGCAGATTTAAAGCTCAAACGTAGCTGTTTTGCTAAAATAAGCATTTTCAAGCATTTTAGATCGTTGAAATCGTTCAAATAGACGCAATATTAATAAAAAACGAATAATAAAAATTTCGTCGTTTTAGCTGCCTTTTACGCGTTAAAAACGCAGAATAAAAGCTCAAAACGTGCTGTTTTGCTAAAATAAGCATTTTCAAGCATTTTAGATCGCTGAAACCGTTCAAATAGAAGCAATATTAATAAAAACGAATAATAAAAATTCGTCGTTTTATGCCGTTTTACGCGTTAAAACGCAGGATTAAAAGCCTCAAACGTGCTGTCTTGCTAAAATAAGCATTTTCAAGCATTTTAGATCGCTCTAAAATCGTTCAAATAGACGCAATAAAAAATAAAAAAAACGAATAATAAAAAATTTCGTCGTTTTATGCCGTTTTACGCCAAAACGCAGAATAAAGCTCCTCAAAAACGTGCTGTTTTGCTAAAATAAGCATTTTCAAGCATTTTAGACCGTTGAAATCGTTCAAATAGACGCAATATTAAATGTAAAAAAACGAATAATAAAATTTCGTCGTTTTTATGCCGTTTTACGCGTTAAAACGCAGATTAAAGCTCAAATCGTGCTGTTTCTTTTTTGCTTAAAATAAGCATTTTCAAGCATTTTAGATCAAGCTGAAATCGTTCAAATAGGTAAGCAAATATTAATAAAAAAAACGAATAATAAAAATTCGTCGTTTTATGTTGTTTTACGCGTTAAAACGCAGATTGCGCTCAAAACGTGCTGTTTTGCTAAAATAAGCATTTTTCAAAGCATTTTAGATCGTTGAAATCGTTCAAATAGACGCAATATTAATAAAACAAATAATGTAAAAATTTCGTCGTTTTATATGCTGTTTTAAGTACGCGTTAAAACGTTTGAGATGGCAAAGCTCAAAACGTGCTGTTTTATGTGAAAATAAGCATTTTCGCTACTTAGATCGCTGGAAATCGTTCAAATAGACGCAATATTAATAAAAAACGAATAATACAAAATTCGGGTCGTTTTTATGCTGTTTTACGCGTTAAAACGCAGGACAAAAGCTCAAAACGTGCTGTTTCCGCCGTGTGCTAAAATAAGCATTTTCAAGCATTTTAGATCGTTGAAATCGTTCAAATAGAATCAATATTAATAAAAACGAATAATAAAAAATTCGTCGTTTTTATGCTGTTTACGAGTTAAAACGTAAGTATGATTAAAGCTCAAAAAACGTGCTGTTTTGTTAAAAATAAGCATTTTCAAACATTTTGTATCGTTGAACTGTTCAAATGAAGCAATATTAATAAAAACGAATAATAAAAATTCGCCGTTTTATGTTGCCTTACGCGTTAAAACGCAGATTAAAAGCTCAAAACGTGCTGTTTTGCTAAAATAAGCATTTTCAAGCATTTTAGATCGTTGAAATCGTTCAAATAGACGCAATATTAATAATGTAAACGAATAATAAAAATTTCTGTCAAGTTTTATGCTGTTTTACGAGTTAAAACGCAGAATAAAGCCTTCAAACGTGCCGCTTCGCTAAAATAAGCATTTTCAAAGTACTTTTAGACCAAGTTGAAATCGTTCAACAACGCAATATTAATAAAAAACGAATAATAAAAATTTCGTCGTTTTAATGCTGTTTTACGCGTTAAAAACGCAGATTAAAAGCTCAAATCGTGCTTTTGTTTCCTTTGCTAAAATAAGTATTTTCAAGCATTTTAAATCGTTGAAATCGTTCAATAGAAGCAATATTAATAAAAAAACGAATAATAAAAAAATTCGTCGTTTTTATGCTGTTTTACGCGTTAAAACTCCAGATTAAAAGCTCAAAACGTGCGGCTGCTAAAATAAGCATTTTCGCTTTTAGATTGTTGAAATTGTTCAAATAGACGCAATAAAAATAAAAAACGAATAATAAAAATTTCTGTCGTTTTTATGTTGTTTTACGCGCTAAAAACGCAGATTAAAAGCTCAAAACGTGCTGTTTTGCTAAAATAAGCATTTTCTGCCATTTTAGATCATTGCAATCGTTCAAATAGACGCATTATTAATAAAAACGAATAATGTGCAAATTTTGTCGTTTTGCTGTTTTACGCGTTAAAACGCAGATTAAAAGCTCAAACGTGCTGTTTTGCTAAATAAGCATTTTCAAGCATTTTAGATCGTTGAAATCGTCTTCAAATAAAATCAATATTAATAAAAACGAATAATAAAAATCTTCGTCGTTTTATGCTGTTTTACGCGTTAAAACGCAGATTAAAGCTCAAAACGTGCTGTTTTGCTAAATAAGCATTTTCGCTACTTTAGATCGTTGAAATCGTTCCAAATAGAAGCAATATTAATCAAAACGAATAATAAGAAATTCGTCGTTTTATGCTGTTTTACGCGTTAAAACGCAGATTAGCTCAAAACGTGCTTCGTTTTGCTGTAGTCAGCATTTCACATTTTAGATCTTTGAAACGTCCAATAGACGCAAATAAAATAAAAACGAATAATAAAAATTTCGTCGTTTTATGTTGTTTTACGCGTTAAAACGCAGAATAAAGCCTCAAAACGTGCTGTTTTGCTAAAATAAGCATTTTCAAGCATTTTTTTAGATCGCTGAAATCGTTCAAATAGACGTGTGCGCAATATTAATAAAAAAACGAATAATAAAAAAATTTCCTTTCGCTCGTTTTATGCTGTCTTTTACGTGAGTTAAAAACGCAGATTAAAAGCTCAAACGCGCTAAGGTTTGGTTAAAATAAGCATTTCAAAAGTTCATTTTGAGATCAAGTTGAAATCGTTCAAATAGAAGCGCTGGCTTAATAAAAAACGAATAATAAAAATTCGTCGTTTTATGCTGTTTTACACGTTAAAACGCATTTCAAAGCCCGCACCCGCGCTGCTCTACAAATGTACATTTTCAAGCATTTTAGATCGTTGAAATCGTTCAAATAGACGCAATATTAATAAAAAAAAAAACGAATAATAAAATTTCGTCGTTTTTATGCTGTTTTACGCGTTAAACGCAGATTAAAAGCCTTCAAAACGTGCTGTTTTGCTAAAATAAGTATTTTCAAGCATTTTAGATCGTTGAAATCGTTCAAAATAGAAGCAATATTAATAAAAAAACGAATAATAAAAAAATTCGTCGTTTTTATGCCGTTTTACGCGTTAAACGCAGATTAAAGCTCAAAACGTGCCGTTTTGCTAAAAATAAGCATTTTCAAAGCATTTGCATCGTTGAAACCGTTCAACAGACGCAATAAAAACAAAAACGAATAATGTAAAAATTCCCGTCGTTTTTATGCCATTTACGCGTTAAACGCAGAACAAAAGCTCAAAACGTGCTGTTTTGCTAAAATAAGCATTTTCGCTTTTGCATCGTTGAAATCGTTCAAATAGAAGCAATATTAATAAAACGAATAATAAAAAATTTCGTCGTTTTATGCTGTTTTACGCGTTAAAACGCAGATTAAAAGCTCAAAACGTGCTGTTTTGCTTAAAAATAAGCATTTTCAAGCATTTTAGGATCGTTGAAATCGTCTCAAAATAGACGCACATTAATAAAAAAAACGAAACGTACCCCTGTCGTTTTTATGCTGTTTTACGCGATAAAAACGCTGATTAAAGCTCAAAACGCGCTGTTTTGCTAAAATAAGCATTTTAAAGCATTTTAGATCGTTGAAATCGTTCAAATAGACGCAATATTAATAAAAAAACGAATAATAAAAATTCGTCGTTTTATGCTGTTTTACGCGTTAAAACGCAGATTAAAAGCTCAAACGTGCTGTTTTGGCAAAACAAGCATTTTCAAGCATTTTAGATCGTTGAAATCGTTCAAATAGAAGCAATATTAATAAAAAACGAATAATAAAAAATTTCGTCGTTTTATGCCGTTTTACGCGTTAAAAACGCAGATTAAAAGCCTCAAAACGCGCTGTTTTGCTAAAATAAGCATTTTCAAAGCATTTTAGATCGTTAATCGTTCAAATAGAAGCAATATTAAATAAAAAACGAATAATAAAAAATTCGTCGTTTTATGCTGCCTTTTACGCGTTAAAACGCAGATTAAACCTCAAAACGTGCTGTTTTGCTAAAAATAAGCATTTTCTTTCAAGCAGCTTAAATCGTTGAAATCGTTCAAATAGACGCAATATTAATAAAAAACGAATAATAAAATTTGCCGTTTTTATGCTGTTTTACGCGTTAAAACGCATTAAAAGCACAAATCGTGCTGTTTTGCTAAAAATAAGCATTTTCAAGCATTTTAGATCGTTGAAATCGTTCAAATAGGAAGCAATATTAATAAAAAACGAATAATAAAAATTCGTCGTTTTATGCTGTTTTACGCGTTAAAACGCAGATTAAAAGCTCAAAACGTGCTGTTTTGCTGCTAAAATAAGCATTTTCAAGCATTTTAGATCGCTGAAATCGTTCAAATAGAAGCAATATTAATAAAAAAAACGTATCAATAAAAATTCGTCGTTTTGGCGCTGTTTACGCGTTAAAACGCAGATTAAAGCTCAAAACGTGCTGCTGTTTTGCTAAAATAAGTATTTTCAAGCATTTTAGCCTTGAAATCGCGTCTTCAAATAGACGCAATAAAAATAAAAAACGAATAATGTAAAAATTTCGTCGTTTTATGCTGTTTTACGCGTTAAAAACGCAGAATAAAAGCTCAAAACGTGCTGTTTTGCTAAAATGGCATTTTCAAGCATTTTAGGATCGTTGGAAATCGTTTAAATAGACGCAATATTAATAAAACGAATAATAAAATTTTCGTCGTTTTATGTTGTTTTACGAGTTAAAACGCAGATTAAAAGCTCTCAAAATGTGCTGTTTTGCTTAAATAAGCATTTCAAAACATTTTTAGATCGCTGGAAATCGTTCAAATAGACGCAAGAAGTAAAAATGAATAATAAAATTTCGTCGTTTTATGCTATTTTACGCGTTAAAACGCAGATTAAAAGCTCAAACGTGCTGTTTTGCTAAAATAAGCATTTTCGCGATTTAGATCGCTGAAATCGTTCAAATAGAAGTAATATTAATAAAACGAATAATAAAAATTCGTCGTTTTATGCTGTTTACGCGTTAAAACGCAGATTAAAAGCTCAAAACGTGCTGTTTTGCTAAAATAAGCATTTTCAAGCATTTCCAGATCGTTGAAATCGTTCAGTTAGATGCCATAAAAATAAAAAACGAATAATAAAAATTTCGTCGTTTTATGCTATTTTACGCGTTAAAACGCAGAATAAAAGCTCAAAAACGTGCTGTTTTGCTGGTACCAAGCATTTTCAAGCACGTGATCGCTGCACCGTTCAAATAGACGCACAAAAATAAAACGAATAATAAAAATTTTGTCGTTTTACGCGTTAAAACGCAGAATAAAGCTCAAACGTGCTGTTTTGCTAAAATAAATAAGCATTTTCAAGCATTTTAGATCGTTGAAATCTTCAAATAGACGCAATATTAATAAAAACGAATAATAAAAAATTCGTCGTTTTATGTTGCTTTACGCGTTAAAACGCAGATTAAAGCTCAAACGTGCTGTTTTGCTAAAATAAGCATTTTCAAGCATTTTAGATCGTTGGAAATCGTTCTAATGAAGTTAATATTAATAAAAAACGAATAATAAAATTCTCGTCGTTTTATGTTGTTTTACGTTAAAACGCGATTAAAAAGCTCAAAACGCGGCTGTTTTGCTAAAATAAGTATTTTCGCATTATAGATCGTTGAAATCGTTTTAAATAGAAGTAATATTAAAACGAAATGGGCGTACCCGTTTATGCTCTTTTACGCGTTAAACGCAGATTAAAAGCTCTCAAACGTGCTGTTTTGCTGCTAAAATAAGCATTTTCAAGACATTTTAGATCGTTGAAATCGCTCAAATAGACGCGCAATTGGTTAATAAAACAATAATAAAAATTTCGTCGTTTTATGCTGTTTTAGGCGTTAAAACCCATTGGTGCTCAAAACGTGCTGTTTTGCTAAAATAAGCATTTTCAAGCATTTTAGATCGTTGAAATCGTTCAAATAGACGCAATAAAAATAAAAACGAATAATAAAAATTTTGTCGTTTTATGCTGTTTTATACGCGTTAAAAATCGCAGAATAAAGCTCAAACGTGCTGTTTTGCTAAAATAAGCATTTTCAAGCATTTTAGATCGTTGAAATCGTTCAAATAGACGCAATATTAATAAAAACGAATAATAAAATTCGTCAAGCCTTTTATGCTTGCTCTTTACGCGTTAAAACGCAGAATAAAGCTCAAAACGTGCTGTTTTGCTAAAATAAGCATTTTCAAGCATTTTTAGATCGTGTTGAAATCGTTCAAATAGACGCAATAAAAATAAAAAACGAATAATAAAAATTTTCACGTTTTACGCGTTAAAACGCAGAATAAAGCCTCAAAATTTCGTTTTGCTAAAAATAAATACTTTCGCCATTTTAGATCGCGTTGAAATCTTCAACAGACGCAAATACTACCAAAAACTTAATGTAATGCGTAAATTCACGTTTTATGCTGCTTTACGCGCGTTAAAACGCAGATTAAAAGCTCAAAACGTGCCGCGTTTCGCCAAGCAAAATAAGCATTTTCAAGCATTTTAGATCGTTGAAATGTTCTTAATAGAAGCAACATTAATAAAAACGAATAATAAAAATTTCGTCGTTTTTATGTTGCTGTTTTACGCGTTAAACGGCAGATTAAAAGCTCAAAACGTGCTGTTTTGCTAAAATAAGCATTTTCAAGCATTATAGATCGCTGAAATCGTTTAAATAGGAAGCAATATTAATAAAAACGACAATAAAAAATTCGTCATTTTATGCTCTTTACGCGTTAAAAACGCAGATTAAAGCCTCGTAAACGTGCTGTTTTGCTAAATAAGTTACTTTCAAGCATTTTAGATCGTTGGAACGCTCAATAGACGCAATATTAATAAAAAACGAATAATAAAAATTTCGTCGTTTTTATGCTGTTTTAGGCGTTAAAACGCAGATTAAAGCTCAAAACGTGCTAGTTTTGCTAAAATAAGCATTTTCAAGCATTTTAGATCGTTGAAATCGTCTTCAAATAGACGCAATAAAATAAAAAAAAACGAATAATAAAAATTTCGTCGTTTTTATGCTGTTTTACGTTAAAACGCAGAATAAAGCCTTCTCAAAAACGTGCTGTTTTGCTAAAATAAGCATTTTCAAGCATTTTAGATCGCTGTACCGTTCAAATATAATTTAATATTAATAAAAACGAATAATAAAGTAAATTCGTCGTTTTTGCGCCGTTTTACGCGTTAAGACGCAGATTAAAGCTCAAAACGTGCTGCCTTGCTAAAAAATAAGCATTTTCAAGCATTTTGGACCGTTGAAATCGTGTTCAAATAGACGCAATATTAATAAAAAACGAATAATAAAAAAATCTGCGTTTTATAAGCGTTTTACGCGTTAAAAACGCAGGACAAAGCCCAAAACGTGCTGTTTTGCTAATATAAAGTACTTTCATGCATTTTAGACTCGCCGAAATCGTTCAAATAGAAGCAATATTAATGTAAAAAAAAACGAATAATAAAAATTTCGTCGTTTTATGTTGTTTTACGCGTTAAAACGCGATTAAAGCCTAAAACGTGCTGTTTTGCTAAAATGTTACGCCATTTTAGATCGTTGAAATCGTTCAAACAGACGCAATAAAAAATAAAACGAAATGTAATAAAAGCAATTTCGTCGTTTTATGCTGTTTTACGCGTTAAAACGCAGAATAAAGCCTCAAAACGTGCCGTTTGCTAAAAATAAGCATTTTCAAGCATTTTAGATCGTTGAAATCAAGTCTGCAACAGGACGCAATATTAATAAAAACGAATAAAAATTTCGTCGTTTTTATGCTGTTTTTACGCTAAAACGCAGATTAAAGCTCAAAACGCGCTGTTTTGCTAAAATAAGCATTTTCAAGCATTTGCACTGCTGAAATCAGTTCAAATAGACGCAATATTAATAAAAACGAATAATAAAAAATTCGTCGTTTTTATGCTGTTTTACGCTAAAACGCAGATTAAAGCTCGCAACGTGCTGTTTTGCTAAACAAATAAGCATTTTCAAGCATTTGCATCGCTGGAAAACCAAATAGAAGCATTATTAATAAAAAACGAATAATAAAAAATTATCGTTTTATGCTGCTCTTTTACGAGTTAAAACGGCAGATTAAAAGCTCAAAACATGCTGGCGTT
This sequence comes from Dalotia coriaria, assembly GCF_025399875.1. Lineage (NCBI taxonomy): Eukaryota > Metazoa > Arthropoda > Insecta > Coleoptera > Staphylinidae > Dalotia > Dalotia coriaria. Next base: position 5,764 of record NW_027046321.1, on the reverse strand, counting down.
TTGTTAAAATAAGCATTTTCAAGCATTTTGTGATCGTTGAAATCGTTCAAATAGAAGCAATATTAATAAAACGAATAATAAAAAATTCGTCGTTTTTATGCTGTTTTACGCGTTAAACGCAGATTGCAGCCTTCAAACGTGCTGTTTACAAAATAAGCATTTTCAAGCATTTGTGATCGCCGCGTAACCGTTCAACAGACGCAATATTAGCGTTCAATGCAATGCGTAAAATTTCGTCGTTTTTATGTTTCGTTTTACGCGTTAAAAATCTAGATTAAAAGCTCAAACGTGCTGTTTCATAAAATAAGCATTTTCAAGCATTTTAGATCGTTGAAATCGTTCAAATAGAATCAATATTAATAAAACCAAATGTAATAAAAATTCATCGTTTTATGCTGTTTTATGAAAGCAAAAACCTGTGACAAAAGCTCAAACGTGCTGTTTTGTTAAAATAAGCATTTTCAAACATTTTAGATCGTTGAAATCGTTCAAAGAGAAGTAATATTAATAAAAAAACGAATAATAAAATTGTCGTTTTTACGCGTTAAAACGCAGATTAAAAGCTCTCAAAACGTGCTGTTTGCTAAAATAAGCCTTTTCAAGCATTTAGATCGTTAAAATCGTTCAAATAGAAGCAATATTAATAAAAAAAACGAATACTGCAATTCGTCGTTTTTATGCTGTTTTACGCGTTAAAACGCAGATTAAAAGCTCTCAAAACGTGCGCTGTTTCGGTTTTCGTACCAAGCATTTTCAAGCATTTTTAGATCTTTGGAAAAATCGTTCAGCCAGACGCATGTAAAAAATAAAAAAACGAATACCAAAATTCCCCCGCCTGTTTTATGCTGCGCCTTCCTCGCGTTAAAACGCAGAATAAAGCTCAAACGTGCTGTTTTGCTAAAATAAGTATTTTCACATTTTAGATCGTTGAAATCGTTCAAATAGACAATAATATTAATAAAACGAATAATAAAATTTCCGTCGTTTTTATGCTGTTTTAATGAGTTTAAACGCAGATTAAAGCTCAAAACGCTGTTTTGTTAAAATAAGCATTTTCAAACATTTTAGATCGAAATCGTTCAAATAGAAGCACATTAATAAAAAAACGAATAATAAAAATTTCGTCGTTTTATAAGCATTTACGCGTTAAAACGCAGAATAAAAGCACAAAACGTGCTGTTTGCTAAAATAAGCATTTTCTTAAGCATTTTAGATCGCTGGAAATCGTTCAAATAGACGCAATAAAAATAAAAACGAATAATAAAAATTCCTGCCGTTTTTATGCTGTTTTACGCGTTAAAAACGCGCAGAATAAAACTCAAAACGTGGTGCTGTTTTGCTAAATACATTTTTCTGCCATTTTAGACCGTTGAAATGGTTCAAATAGACGTTAATATTAATAAAACGAATAATAAAAATTCGTCGTTTTTATGCTGTTTTACGCGTTAAAACGTGAATAAAGCTCAAAAACGTGCCGTTTTGCTGCTAAAATAAGCATTTTCAAGCATTTTAGATCGCTGATATCGTTCAAATAGACGCAATATTAATAAAAACGAATAATAAAAAATTCGTCGTTTTTATGCTGTTTTACGCGTTAAAACGCAGATTAAAGCCTCAAAACGCTGTTTTTATAATATAAGCATTTCATGCATTTTAGATGGTTGAAATCGTTCAAATAGAAGCAATATTAATAAAAACGAATAATAAAATTTCTGTCGTTTTATGTTGTTTTACGCGTTAAAACGCAGATTAAAAGCTCAAAATCGCGCTTCGTTTTGCTAAAATAAGCATTTTCACATTTTAGATCGTTGAAATCGTTCAAATAGAAGCAATATTAATTAAAAAACGAATAATAAAATTTCGTCGTTTTATGCTGTTTACGCGTTAAAAACGCAGATTAAAGCTCAAAAACGTGCTGTTTTGCTAAAATACATTTTCAAGATTTTAGATCGTTGAAATCGTCGTAACAGACGTGCAATAAAAAAATAAAAAAAAACGAATAATAAAAAATTTCGTCGTTTTATGCTGTTTTACGCGTTAAACGCAGAACAAAAGCTCAAACGTGCTGTTTTGCTAAAATAAGCATTTTCAAGCATTTTAGATCGTTGAAATCGTTCAAATAGACGTGCAATATTAATAAAAACGAATAATAAAAATTTCGTCGTTTTATGCTGTTTTACGCGTTAAAACGCAGATTAAAGCTCAAACGCTGTTTTCGCTAAAAAAGCATTTTCAAGCATTTTAGATCGCTTAAACCGTTCAAATAGACGCAATATTAATAAAACGAATAATAAAAATTCGTCGTTTTATACGTTTTACGCGTTAAAACGCATTAAAAGCTCAAAACGTGCCGTTTTGCTAAAATAAGCATTTTCAAGCATTTAGATCGCTGAACCGTTCAAATAGAAGCAATATTAATAAAAACGAATAATAAAAATTTATCGCGTTTTATGCTGGTTTTACGAGTTAAAACGCAGATTGCTTTCCCCAAAACGCTGTTTTGTTAAAATAAGATTTTCAAGCATTTTAGATCGTTGCAATCGTTCAAATAGACGCAATATTAATAAAAAACGAATAATAAAATTTCTGTCGTTTTTATGCTGTTTTACGCGTTAAAAACGCAGATTAAAAGCTCAAAACGTGCTGTTTTGCTAAAATAAGCATTTTCAAGCATTTTAGACGTTGAAATCGTTCAAATAGAATCAATATTAATAAAAAACGAATAATAAAAAAATCGTCGTTTTATGCTGTTTACGCGTAAACGCAGATTGTGCTTCAAAAACGTGCTGTTTTGCTAAAAAAGCATTTTCGCTACTTCCAGATCGTTGAAATCGTTCAAATAGACGCAATATTAATAAAACGAATAATAAAAATTGGTCGTTTTATGCTGTTTCACGCGTTAAAACGCAGATTAAAAGCTCAAACGTGCTGTTTTGCTAAAATAAGCAATTTTCAAGCATTTTAGATCGTTGAAATCGTCTTCAAATAGAAGCAAATATTAATAAAAACGAATAATAAAAATTTATCGTTTTATGCTGTTTACGAGTTAAACGCAGATTAAAGCTCAAAACGTGCTGTTTTCGCCAAAATAAGAGCCAAGCATTTTAGATCAAGCTGCAATCGTTCAAATAGACGCAATATTAATAAAAACGAATAATAAAAATTTCTGTCGTTTTATGCTGTTTTACGTTAAAAACGCAGATTAAAGCTCAAAAACGTGCTGTTTTGCTGCTGCTAAAAATAAGCATTTTCTGGGCATTTTAGATCGCTTTGAAATCTCGTTCAAATAGAATCAATATTGGGCTACTTCAAAAACGAATAATAAAAATTCGTCGTTTTTATGCTGCTTTTACGAGTTAAAACGCAGATTAAAGCCTCTCAAACGTGCTGTTTTGTTAAATAAGCATTTTCAAACATTTTAGATCGTTGAAATCGTTCAAATAGAAGCAATATTAATAAAAAACGAATAATAAAAATTCGTCGTTTTATGCTGTTTTACGTGTTAAACGCAGATTAAAAGCTCAAACGTGCTGTTTTGCTAAAATAAGCATTTTCGGGCATTTTAGATCGTTGAAATCGTTCAAATAGACGCGCAATAAAAAATAAAAAAAAACGAATAATAAAAATTCCCGTCGTTTTATGCTGTTTTACGCGTTAAAACGCAGAATAAAAGCTCAAACGTGCTGTTTTGCTGCTAAAAATAAGCATTTTCAAGTATTTTGTGACGTTGAAATCGCTCCCAAATAGACGCAATATCAACAAACGAATAATAAAAAAATTCGTCGTTTTTATGCTGTTTTACGCGTTAAAACGCAGATTAAAAGCTCAAAACGTGCTGTTTTGCTAAAATAAGCATTTTCAAGCATTTTAGATCGTTGAAATCAAATGTTCAAATAGACGCGCAATAAAAAATAAAACCGAATAATAAAAATTTCGTCGTTTTATGTTATTTTACGCGTTAAACGCAGAATAAAGCACAAAACCCGCTGTTTCTGCTAAAAATAAGCATTTTCAAGCATTTTAGATCGCTGAAATCGTTCAAATAGAAGTTATTATTAATAAAAAACGAATAAAAAATTTATCGTTTTTATGCCGTTTTACGAGTTAAACGCAGATTAAAGCTCAAAACGTGCTGTTTTGTTAAAAATAAGCATTTTCAAGCATTTTAGATCGCTGCAATCGTTCAAATAGACGTTAACACACCAAAAAAACGAATAATAAAAATTTCGTCGTTTTATGCTGTTTTACGCGTTAAAAAGGAGATTATTAAAGCTCAAAAACGTGCTGTTTTGCTAAAATAAGCATTTTCAAGCATTTTAGATCGCTGAAATCGTTCAAATAGAATCAATATTAATAAAAACGAATAATAAAAATTGTCGCTTTTATGCTGTTTTACGAGTTAAAAACGCAGATTAAAAGCTCAAAACGTGCTGTTTTGTTAAAATAAGCATTTTCAAACATTTTAGATCGTTGAAATCAAATAGAAGCAATATTAATAAAACGAATAATAAAAATTGTCGTTTATGCTGTTTTACGTGTTAAAACGCAGATTAAAGCTCAAACCCGCCTCGCCGCCACCGCTAACGCCGAAATCGTTCAAATAGACGTGCGCAATATTAAATAAAAACGAATAATAAAATTTCTTCGTTTTATGCTGATTTACGCGTTAAAACGCAGATTAAAAGCTCAAAACGTGCTGTTTTGCTAAAATAAGCATTTTCAAGCATTTTAGATCGTTGAAATCGTTCAAATAGACGCAATAAAAAAATAAAAACGAATAATGCAAAATTCCTCGTCGTTTTTATGTTATTTTACGCGTTAAACGCAGAATAAAGCACAAAACGCTGTTTTGCTGTTGTAGCCAATAAGCATTTTCAAGCATTTTAGATCGTTGAAATCGTTTAAATAGACGCAATAAAAATAAAAACGAATAATAAAAAATTTCTGCTCGTTTTATGTTGTTTTACGCGTTAAAAACGCAGAATAAAGCTCAAACGTGCTGTTTTGCTGTAAATAAGCATTTTCAAGTATTTTAGATCGTTGAAATCGTCTTCAAATAGACGCGCAATATTAATAACAAACGAATAATAAAAATCTGTCGTTTTATGCTGTTTTACGCGTTAAAAGTAGATTAAAAGCTCAAAACGTGCTGTTTTGCTAAAATAAGCATTTTCAAGCATTTTAGATCGTGAAATCGTCTGCTACAATGACGCAATAAAAATAAAAACGACAATAAAAATTTCGTGGTTTTATGTTATTTTACGCGTTAAAACGCAGAATAAAGCACAAAACCTGCTGTTTTGCTAAATAAGCATTTTCAAGCATTTTAGATCGTTGAAATCGTTCAAATAGACGCAATAAAAATAAAAAACGAATAATAAAATTTCGTCGTTTTTATGTTGTTTTACGCGTTAAACCCAGCCAAAGCTCAAAACGTGTTGTTTTGCTAAAATAAGCATTTTCAAGCATTTTAGATTGTTGAAGTCGTTAAATAGACGCAATATTAATAACAAACGAATAATAAAAATTGTCGTTTTTATGCTGTTTACGCGTTAAACGCAGAATAAAGCTCAAAAACGTGCTGTTTTGCTAAAATAAGCATTTTCAAGCATTTTAGATCGTTGAAACCGTTCAAATAGACGCACATTAATAAAACGAATAATAAAAATTCGTCGTTTTATGCTGTTTTACGCGTTAAAACGCAGATTAAAGCTCAAAACGAGCTGTTTAGCAATACGTAACCGGAACGAAGCATACCTGAAGT
>NW_027046320.1:25000-27520 GCF_025399875.1 Dalotia coriaria | reverse complement strand
ATAGTAATAAAAAGCGAATAATAAAAAATTCGTCGTTTTTTATGCTTTGTTTTTACGCGTTAAAACGCAGATTAAAGAAAACTCAAAACATTAGCTGTTTTGCTAAATCGCGCAAGCATTTTAGATCGTTGAAAATCGTTCAAATAGAAGCAATATTAATAAAAACGAATAATAAAAATTCATCGTTTTATGCTGTTTTACGCGTTAAAACGCAGAATAAAGCACAAAACGTGCTGTTTTTTTTGCTAAAATAAGCATTTTCAAGCATTTTAGATCGTGGGAATCGTTAAATAGAAGCAATACCGTAGAAAAACGAAAATAAAAAAATTCGTCGTTTTTACGTAACGGTTTTACGCGTTAAAACGCAGATTAACGCTCAAAACGTGCTGTTTTGCTGGAAATAAGCATTTTCAAGCATTTTAGATCGTTGAAGTATTCAAATAGACGCAATAAAATAAAAACGAATTAATAAAAAATTTCGTCGTTTTTATGTTTACGCGTTAAAACACAGATTAAAGCTCAAAACGTGCTGTTTTGCTGGGCAAGCATTTTCAAGCATTTTAAATCGTTGAAATCGTTCAAATAGACGCAATATTAATAAAAACGAATAATAAAGGCTGCGTCACGTTTTATACTTGCTTTACGCGTTAAAACGCAGATTCAGAGCTCAAAACGTGCTGTTTTGCTAAAATAATCATTTTCAAGCATTTTAGATCATTTGAAATCGTTCAAATAGAAGCAACCAGCCCAATAAAAACGAATAATAAAAATTTCGTCGTTTTATGCTGTTTTGCATTAAACGCAGATTAAAAGCTCAAAACGTGCTGTTTTGCTTTCGATAAAGCATTTCAAGCATTTTAGATCGTTGAAATCATTCAAACTAGACGCATATTAATAAAACGAATAACATTTCGTCGTTTTTTTTTTTACATGCTTTCCGGTTTTCTGCCCACGTTAAAGCGCAATTTAAAGCTCAAAACGTGCTGTTTTTGCTAAAATAACATTTTGAAGCATTTTAGATCGTTCCGAAATCGTTCAAATAGGCCCGCAATATTAATAAAAACGAATAATAAAAAGTGCAGCCGTTTTTATGCTGTTTACGCGCGTTAAACGCAGATTAAAACTCAAAACCGTGCTGTTTTCGCAAAATAAGCATTTTCAAGCATTTTAGATCGTTGAAATCGTTCAAATAGACGCAATATTAATAAAAAACGAATAATAAAAATTCGTCGTCGTTTTTATGCTGTTTTACGCGTTAAAACGCAGATTAAAACTCAAAACGTGCTGTTTTTGCTAAAATAAACATTTTCAAAGCATTTTAGATCGTTGAAATCGTTCAAATAAAGCAATATTAATAAACAAATAATAAAAATTCGTCACGTTTTATGCTGTTTTTTGCGCGTTAAAACGCAGATTAAACTCAAAACGTGCTGTTTTTGCTAAAATAAAGCATTTTCAAGCGGCAGATCGTTGGAAATCGGTCAGGAAATAGACGCAATATTAATAAAACGAAAAAAAAAAAATTCGCTTTTTAGTTTTTTTTAGCTTAAAACGCGTTAAAAAAAGGCTTTTTTTTTTTAAAAATTTTTAACTTTTTTGGAAATTTAAAAACGAATAAAAAAAAAAAAAAAAAAAAAAATTTTCGCAAAGCGTTTTAGCTTAAAACGCGTGCTAAAAGTTTTTTTTTTAAAAAAAAACCATTTTAAAAGATTAAATCGTTCAAATAGACGCAATATTAATAAAAACGAATAATAAAAATTTCGTCGCTTTTATGCTGTTTTCGCGTTAAAACGCGGATAAAGCTCAAAACGTGCTGTTTTGCTAAAATAAGCTTTTCAAGCATTTTAGATCGTTGAAATCGTTCAAATAGAAGCAATATTAATAAAACGAATAAAAAATTCGTCGTTTTTAGCTGTTTTACGCGTTAAAGGCGTTAAAGCTCAAAACGTGCTGTTTTTAAAAAAGCATTTCAAGCATTTTAGATCGTTGAAATCGTTCAAATAGACGCAATAAAAATAAAAACGAATAATAAAAATTTCGTCGTTTTATAACTGTTTTACGCGTTAAAACGCAGATTAAAGCTCAAAACGTGCTGTTTGCAAAATAAGCATTTTCAAGCATTTTAGATCGTTGAAATCGTTTAAATAGAAGCAATATTAATAAAACGAATAATAAAAATTCGTCATTTTATGCTGTTTTACGCGTTAAAACGCAGATTAAAGCTCAAAACGTGCTGTTTTGCTAAAATAAGCATTTTAAAAGCATTTTAGATCGTTGAAACCCGTTCAAATAGACGCAATATTAATAAAAACGAATAAAAAAAATTCGTCGTTTTATGCTGTTTTACGCGTTAAAACGCAGAATAAAGCTCAAAACGTGCTGTTTTGCTAAAATAAGCATTTTCAAGCATTTTAGATCGTTGAAATCGTTTAAATAGAAGCAATATTAATAAAAACGAATAATAAAAAATTCGTCATTTTATGCTGTTTTACGCGTTAAAACGCAGATTAAAGCTCAAAA
>NW_027046320.1:0-22500 GCF_025399875.1 Dalotia coriaria | reverse complement strand
AAAAAATTTTTTTTTTTAAAAAATTTTTTTTAAAAACCTTAAAAAAAAAAAAAAAAAAAAAAAATTTTTTTTTTTTTTCCTTAAAAAAAACCCTTTTTGCTTTTTAAAATTTTTTTGGGTTTTAAAAAAATTTTTTTTTAAAAAAAATTTAAAAAAAAACGAATAAAAAAAAATTTTCGCGTTTTATGCTGCTTTACGCTTAAAACGCAGATTAAAGCTCAAACGTGCTGTTTTGCAAAAAATAAAAATTTTCGCATTTTGATCGTTGAAATGTTCAAAAGACGCAATAAATAAAAACGAATAAAAAAAATTGTCGTTTTTATGCTGTTTTACGCGTTAAAACGCAATTAAAGCTCAAAATGTCTTTTTGCTAAAATAAGTTTTTGCATTTTAGATCGTTGAAATCGTTCAAAAGCGCAATAAAAAATAAAACGAATAAAAAAAAATTTCGTCGTTTTATGTGTTTTACGCTTTAAAAAACGCAGATTAAAGCTTCAAAACGTGCTGTTTTTAAAATAAGCATTTTCAAGCATTTTAGATCGTTGAAACGTTCAAATAGAAGCATTTAATAAAAAAAAATAAAAATCGTCGTTTTTATGCTGTTTACGGAAAAACGCAGTTTAAAGCCAAACGTGCTGTTTTGCTAAAATAAGCATTTTCTAAGCATTTAGTCGTAAATCGTTTAAATAAAAGGGCAATATTAATAAAAACGAATTAAATCGTTTTATGCTGTTTTACGCGTTAAAACGCAGATTAAAGCTAAAAATGTGCTGTTTTGCTAAAATAAGCATTTTCAAGCTTTTTTAGATCGTTGAAACATTCAAATAGAAGCAAATTTAATAAAACAATAATAAAAATTCGTCGTTTTATGTTGTTTTACGCGTTAAAAGCAGATTAAAGCCTCAAACGTGCTGTTTTGCTAAAATAAGCATTTTCAAGCAAGATCGTTGAAATGTTCAAATAGAAGCAATTTTAATAAAAAACGAATAAAAAACGTCGTTTTATGCTGTTTTACGCTTTAAAGGCGATTAAAGCTCAAAACGTGCTGTTTGCTAAAATAAGCATTTTCAAGCATTTTAGATCGTTGAAATGTTCAAATAGACGAAATAAAAATAAAAACGAATAATAAAAATTTGTCGTTTTATGCTGTGTTACGCTTTAAAAACGCAGTTTAAAAAGCTCAAAACGTGCTGTTTTGCTAAAAAAGCATTTTCAAGCATTTTGATCGTTGAAATCGTTTAAATAGAAGCAATATTAATAAAAACGAATAATAAAAATTCGTCATTTTATGCTGTTTTCGCGTTAAACGCAGATTAAAGCTAAAAAACGTGCTGTTTTGCTAAAATAAGCATTTTCAAGCATTTTAGATCGTTGAAATCGTTCAAATAGACGCAATATTAATAAAAACGAATAATAAAAATTTCTCGTTTTATGTTGTTTACGCTTTAAAAACGCAAAAAAGCCAAAACGTGCTGTTTTTGCTAAAATAAGCATTTTCAAGCATTTTAGATCGTTGAAATCGTTAAAAGAAGAATATTAAAAAAAACGAATAATAAAAATTGTCGTTTTATGCTGTTTTACGCGTTAAAACGCAGATTAACGCTCAAAACGTGCTGTTTTGCTAAAATAAGCATTTTCCATTTTTTAGATCGTTGAAATCGTTCAAATAGACGCATAAAATTAAAACGAATAATAAAATTGCGTTTTATGTTGTTTTACGCGTTAAAACGAGATTAAAAGCCGCAACGTGCTTTTTTGCTAAAATAAGCATTTCAAGCATTTAAATCGTTGAAATCGTTCAAATAGACGAAATATTAAAAAACGAATAATAAAAATTCCTGCGTTTTATGTTTTTACGCGTTAAAACGAAATTAAAGCTCAAAACGTGCTGTTTTGCTAAAATAATCATTTTCAAGCATTTTAGACGTTGAAATCGTTCAAATAGAAGCAATTAAAAACGAATAATAAAAATTCTCGTTTTAGCTGTTTTACGCATTAAAACGCAGTTTTGCTCAAACGCTGTTTTGCTAAAATAAGATTTTCAACATTTAAGATCGTTGAAATCGTTCTAGCGCAATTAAAAAAACGAATAATAAAAAATTCCGTCGTTTTATGTGTTTTACGCTTTAAAAACGCTGAATAAAGCTTCAAACGCTGTGCTAAAATAAGATTTTAGCATTTAGATCGTTGAAACCGTTCAAAAGAGCAAATTAATAAAAAGCAATAATAAAAATTTCGTCGTTTTATGATGTTTTACGCTTAAACGCAGATTAAAGCTAAAAACGTGCTGTTTTGCTGTAAAAAGCATTTCAAGCATTTTAAACGTTGAAATCGTTTAAATAAAGAAATATTAATTAAAACGAATAATAAAAATCTCGTCATTTTATGTGTTTTACGCTTAAAACGGAATAAAGCTAAAAATGCTGTTTTAAAAATAAGCCTTTTCAAGCATTTTGATCGTTAAAATCGTTCAAATAGAAGCAATATTAATAAAAACGAATAATAAAAAATTTGTCGTTTTATGTTTTACGCGTTAAAACGCGAAAACGCCAAAACGTGCCGTTTGCAAAATAAGCATTTTCAAGCATTTTAGATCGTGAAATCGTTCAAATAGACGAATAAAAAAAAACGAATAATAAAAATTCCTGTCGTTTTATGTTGTTTTACGCGTTAAAAACGCAGATTAAAGCTCAAAACGTGCTGTTTTACGCAAAATGCTACTTTTCTGCCATTTTAGACGTTGAAATCGCCCTCAAATAGACGCAATATTAATAAAAAACGAATAAAAAATTTCGTCGTTTTATGCTGCCTTTACGCGTTAAACCGCAGATTAACGCTCAAACGCTGTTTTTCTAAAATAAGCATTTTCAAGCATTTTAGATCGTTGAAATCGTTCAAATAGACGCGCAATAAAAAATAAAACGAATAATAAAAATTTCGTCGTTTTTATATGCTGTTTTCGCGTTAAAACGCAGATTAAAAGCTCAAACGTGCTGTTTTGCTAAACATTTTCAAGCATTTTAAATCGTCGAAATCGTCTAAAATAGACGAAATATTAATAAAACCAGTCAATAAAAATTTCGTCGTTTTATGCTGCTTTTTACGCGTTAAATCGCAGATTAAAAGCTCAAAAAAAAACGTGCTGTTTCGCTAAAATAATCATTTTCAAGCATTTTAGATCGTTGAAATCGTTCAAATAGAAGCAATATTAATAAAAAAACGAATAATAAAAAAATTCGTCGTTTTTATGCTGTTTGACGCATTAAAACGTGACAAAAGCCCAAACGTGCTGTTTTGCTAAAATAAGCATTTTCAAGCATTTTATAGGATCGTTGAAATCGTTCAAATAGAGGCAATATTAATAAAACGAATAAAAATTCTCGTCGTTTTTATACTGTTTTACGTTAAAACGCTGAATAAAGCTCAAAAACGTGCTGTTTTGCTAAAATAAGCATTTTCAAGCATTTTAGATCGTCGAAATCGTTCAAATAGACGCTATATTAATAAAAACGAATAAATAAAAAAATTCGTCGTTTTATGCCGTTTTACGCGTTAAACGCAGATTAAAACTCAAACGCGCTGTTTTGCCAAAATAAGCATTTCAAGCATTTTAGATCGTTGAAATCGTTCAAATAGCTATTACCAAAAAGCGAATAATGTACTCTCGTCGTTTTATGCTGTTTTACGCGTTAAAACGCAGATTAAAGCTCAAAACGTGCTGTTTTGCTAAAATAAGCATTTTCAAGCATTTTGTAGATCGTCGAAATCGTTCAAATAGACGCTTATATTAATAAAAACGAATATTAAAAAATCTGTCGTTTTATGCTGTTTTACGCGTTAAAACGCAGGATTAAAAGCCTCAAAACGTGCTGTTTTGCTAAAAATAAGCATTTTCAAACATTTTAGATCCTTTTGAAATCGTTCAAATAGACGCAATATTAATAAAAACGAATAATAAAAATTTCGTCGTTTTATGCAGTTTACGCGTTAAAACGCAGATTTAAAAGCTCAAAACGTGCTGTTTTGCTAAAATAAGCATTTTCAAGCATTTTAGATCGTCGAAATCGTTCAAATAGACGCTATATTAATAAAAACGAATAACAATAAAAATTCGTCGTTTTATGTTGTTTTACGCGTTAAAACGCAGATTAAAGCCTTCCTCAAAACGCGCTGTTTGCTAAAAATAAGCATTTTCAAACATTTCAGATCCTTGAAATCGTTCAAATAGACGTTGAATATTAATAAAACGAATAATAAAATTTCGTCGTTTTATGCAGTTTTACGCGTTAAAAACGCAGATTAAAGCTCAAAACGTGCTGTTTTTGCTAAAATAAGCATTTTCAAAGCATTTTAGGATCGTTGAAATCGTTCAAATAGAACTGGCTATTAATAAAGCATTTTAAATAATAAAAAAATCGTTGTTTTATAAGTTGTTTTACGCGTTAAAACGCAGGATTAAAGCTCAAAACGTGCTGTTTTGCTAAAATAAGCATTTTCAAGCATTTTTAGATCGTTTAAACACCAAATAGGAATCAATATTAATAAAAAAAACGAATAATAAAAAATTCGTCGTTTTTATGCTGCTTTACGCGTTAAAACGCAGATTAAAGCCTTCCAAACGAGCTGTTTTGCTAAAATAAGCATTTTCAAGCATTTTAGATCGCTGAAATCGTTCGCCAAATAGACGTGCAATAAAAAATGTAAAAAAACGAATAATAAAAAATTTCTGCCGTTTTATGCTGTTTTACGCGTTAAAACGAAGATTAAAAGCCTTCAATACGCAGTTTTGCTAAAATAAGCATTTTCAAGCATTTTAGATCGTTGAAATCGTTCAAATAGACGCAATATTAACAAAAAACGAATAATAAAAAAATTCGTCGTTTTATGCTGTTTTACGCGTTAAAACGCAGATTAAAGCTCAAAAACGTGCTGTTTTGCTGCTGCTGGCTAAAATAAGCATTTCAAGCATCTTTTAGACGTTGAAATCGTTCAAATAGAAGCTAACATTACTAAAACGCAAATAATAAAAATTCGTCGTTTTATGCTGTTTTACGCGCTAAAAACGCAGATTAAAGCCCTTCCAAAAACGTGCGCTGGTTTTGCTAAAATAAGCATTTTCAAGTATTTTAGGATCGCTGAAATCGTTCAACAGGAAGCAATATTAATAAAAAACGAATAACAAAAAATTCGTCGTTTTATGCCGTTTTACTAAAAACGGTGATTGTGCTCAAAAAACGTGCTGTTTTGCTGCAACAAGCATTTTCAAGCATTTTAGATCGCTGAAATCGTTCAAATAGACGCAATATTAATAAAAACGAATAATAGCAATCTTCGACGTTTTATGCTGCTTTTACGCGTTAAAACGCAGATTAAAAGCTCAAACGTGCTGTTTTACTAAAAATAAGCATTTTCAAGCATTTTAGATCGCTGGAAATCGTCTTTCAAATAGAAGCAATATTAATAAAAACGAATAATAAAAATTTCGTCGTTTTGCTGTTTTACGCGTTAAAAACGTGCAGATTAAAGCTCAAAACGTGGTGTTTGCTAAAAATAAGCATTTTCAAGCATTTTGTGATCGTTGAAATCGTTTCATTGTGAAGCAATATTAATAAAAACGAATACCAAAAATTCGTCATTTTATGTTGTTTCTTAAGCGCGTTAAAAACGCAGATTAAAGCTCAAAACGTACTGTTTTGCTAAAATAAGAATTTTCAAGCATTTTAGATCGTTGAAATCGTTCAAATAGACGCAATATTAATAAAAAACGAATAATAAAAAAATTGCCGTTTTATGCTGTTTTACGCGTTAAAACGCGCAGATTAAAAGCTCAAACGTGCTGTTTTGCTAAAATGGGCATTTTCAAGCATTTTAGATCGTTGAAATCATTCAAATAGAAGCAAATATTAATAAAACGAATATAAAAAATTCGTCGTTTTTATGCTGTTTTACGCGTTAAAACGCAGATTAGCTCAAACGTCTGTTTTACAAAATAAGCATTTTCTAGCATTTTAGATCGCTGAAAATCGTTCAACAGGACGCAATATTAATAAAATAACGAATAATAAAAAATTCGTCGTTTTAGCGCCAAGTTTACGCGTAAGAACGCAGATTAAAGCTCAAACGCGCTGTTTGCTAAAATAAGCATTTTCAAGCATTTAGATCGTTAAAATCGTTCAAATAGACGCAATATTAATAAAAACAAAATAATAAAATTTGACAGTTTTATGCTGTTTTACGCGTTAAAACGCAGAATAAAAGCTCAAACGCTGTTTTGCTAAAATAAGCATTTCTACATTTTAGATCGTTGAAATCGTTCAAATAGACGCAATATTAACAAAAAAACGAATAATAAAAATTTCTCTGTCGTTTTATATGTTTTACGCGTAAGAACGTGCAGATTAAAGCTCAAAACGCGCTGTTTTGCTAAAATAAGCATTTTCAAGCATTTTAGATCGTTGAAATCGTTCAAATAGAAGCAATATTAATAAAAAACGAATAATAAAAATTGTCAAGTTTTATGTTTTACGCGTTAAAACGCAGATTAAAGCTCAAAAACGTGCTGTTTTGCTAAAATAAGCATTTTTCAAGCATTTGTGATCGTTGGTAAACGTAGTTCTAACAGAGATCGCATTATTAATAAAAACGAATAAAAATTTCGTCGTTTTATGCCGTTTTACGCGTTAAAACGCAGATTAAAGCTCAAAACGTGCTGTTTTGCTACCAAGCATTTTCACATTTTAGATCGTTGAAATCGTTCAAATAGAAGCAATATTAATAAAAACAAATAATAAAAATTCGTCGTTTTTATGCTGTTTTACGTTAAAACGCAGATTAAAAGCTCAAATGCGCTGTCGCTGTACAAGCATTTTCAAGCATTTTAGATCGTTGAAATCGTTCAAATAGACAATATTAGCCGTAAAAACGAATAATAAAAAATTTCGTCGTTTTATGCTGTTTTACGCTAAAACGCAGATTAAAATTAAAACGTGCTGTTTTGCTAAAATAAGCATTTTCTACATTTTATATCGTTGAAATCGTTCAAATAGACGCAATATTAATAAAAAACGATAATAAAAATTTCGTCGTTTTATGTTGCTCTTTACGCAAGTTAAAACGAAGATTAAAGCTCAATACGTGCAGTTTTGCTAAAATAAGCATTTTCAAGCATTTTAGATCGCTGAGAAATCATTCAAATAGACGCAATATTAATAAAAAACGAATAATAAAAACCGTCGCTTTATGCTGTTTTACGCGTTAAAAAACGTAGATTAAAGCTCAAAACGTGCTGTTAAAATAAGCATTTTCAAGCATTTTAGATCGTTGAAATCGTTCAAATAGATAAATATTAATAAAACGAATAATAAAAATTCGTCGTTTTTATGCTGTTTACGCGTTAAACGCAGATTAAAAGCTCAAAACGCTGTTTTGCTAAAATAAGCATTTTCAAGTATTTTAGATCGCTGGAAATCGTTCAAATAGAAGCAATATTAATAAAAAACGCATCAATAAAAATTCGTCGTTTTTATGTTGTTTTACGCGCGTTAAAACGCAGATTAAAAGCTCAAACGTGCTGTTTTGCTAAAAATAAGCATTTTCAAGCATTTTAGATCGTTGAAACTGTTCAAACAGACGCAATATTAATAAAAACGAATAATAAAGAATCTGGACGCTTTTATGCCGTTTTACGCGTTAAAAAACGCAGACAAAGTCAAAACGCGCTGTTTTACCAAATAAGCATTTTCAAGCATGATCGCTGAAACGTTCAAATAGAAGCAATATTAATAAAACGAATAATGTAAATTTCGTCGTTTTATACGTTTTACCGCGTTAAAACGCAGATTAAAGCTCAAAACGTGGTGTTTTTGCTAAAATAAGCATTTTCAAGACGATCGTTGAACCGTTTAAATAGAAGCAAATATTAATAAAAACGAATAACAAAAAATTCGTCATTTTTATGTTAAACGCCAAAGAAAACGCAGATTAAAGCTCAAAACGTACCGTTTTGCTAAAATAAGAATTTTCGCTATTTTAGATCGTTGAAATCGTTCAACAGACGCAATATTAATAAAAACGAATAATAAAAAATTTCGTCGACTTTATGCCGTTTTACGCGTTAAAAACGCAGAATAAAAGCTCAAAAACGTGCTGTTTTGCTAAAATAAGCATTTTCAAGCATTTTGATCGCTGAAATCGTTCAAATAGAAGCAACATTAATAAAACGAATAACAAAAAAAAAATTCGTCATTTTATGCTGTTTACGCGTTAAAACGCAGATTAAAGCTCAAAAACGTGCTGTTTTATGTACCGCTACTTTTCGCCATTTTAGATCGCTGAAATCGTTCAAATAGACGCGCAATATTAATAAAAAACGAATAATAAAAATTCGTCGTTTTATGCTGTTTTACGCGTTAAAACGCAGATTAAAAGCTCAAAACGTGCTGTTTTGCTAAAATAAGCATTTTCAAGCATTTTAGATCGCTTTCGAAATCATTCAAACAGAAGCAAATATTAATAAAAACGAATAATAAAAAATTCGTCGTTTTTATGCAGCTGTTTTACGCGTTAAAAAACGCAGTGATTAAAGCTCAAAACGTCTTGTTTTGCTAAATAAGCATTTTCAGCATTTTTAGATCGCTGAAATCGCTCAAATAGACGCAATATTAATAAATAAACGAATAATAAAAAATTCGCCGTTTTTATGCTGCTCACGCGTAAGAACGTGATTAAAAGCTCAAAATCGCGCTGTTTTGCTAAAATAAGCATTTTCAAGCATTTTAGATCGTTGAAATCGTTCAAATAGACGCAATATTAATAAAACAAATAATAAAAATTTTGTCGTTTTATGCTGTTTTACGCGTTAAAACGCAGAATAAAGCTCAAAACGTGCTGTTTTGCTAAAAATAAGCATTTCAAGCATTTTAGATCGTTGAAATCGTTCAAATAGACGCGAATATTAATAAAACGAATAATAAAAATTTTGCCGTTTGCTGTTTTACGCGTTAAAACGCGTATTAAAGCTCAAAACGTGCTGTTTTGCCAAAATAAGCATTTTCGCCATTTTTAGACGCTGAAATCGTTCAAATAGACGCAATATTAATAAAAACGAATAAAATTTCTGCCGTTTTATGCTGTTTTACGCGTTAAACGCAGATTAAAAGCTCAAAACGTGCTGTTTTTATAAAATAAGTATTTTCAAGCATTTTAGATCGTTGAAATTGTTTAAATAGAAGCAATATTAATAAAAAACGAATAATAAAAAAATTCGTCATTTTATGTTGTTTTACGCGTTAAAACGCAGATTAAAAGCTCAAAACGTGCTGTTTTGCTAAAATAAGCATTTTCAAGCATTTTATATCGTTGAAATCGCGCAAATAGACGCAAATATTAATAAAAACGAATAATAAAAATTTCGTCGTTTTATGCTGTTTTTACGCGTTAAAAACGCAGAATAAAGCTCAAAACGGGCCGCTGCTAAAAATAAGCATTTCAAGCATTTAGATCGTTGAAATCGTTCAAATAGACGCAATATTAATAAAAACGAATAATAAAAATTTCGTCGTTTTGCGTTGTCGCGTTAAAATCGCTGATTAAAGCTCAAAACGCTGTTTTGCTAAAATGAGCATTTTCACATTTTAGATCGTTGAAATCGTCTTCAAATAGACGCACATTAATTAAAAAACGAATAATAAAAAATTCGTCGTTTTATGCTGTTTTGCCGCGTTAAAACGCGGTGATTAAAAGCTCAAAACGTGCTGTTTTGCTAAATAAGCATTTCAAGCATTTTAGATCGTTGAAATCGTTCAAATAGAAGCAATATTAATAAAACAACAATTTCTGCCGCTTTTATGTTTCGTTTTACGCGTTAAAACGTTAGACAAAGCTCAAAACGTGGTGTTTTGCTAAAATAAGCATTTTCAAGCATTTTAGATCACGAAATCGTTTAAATATGAAGCAATATTAATAAAAACGAATAATAAAAAAATTCGTCATTTTTATGTTGTTTAAGCAAGCGTTAAACGTGCGGATTAAAGCTCAAAACGTACTGTTTTATTAAAATAAGAATCAAGCATTTTAGATCGTTAAAATTGTTCAAATAGACGCAATATTAATAAAAAAAACGAATAATAAAAAATTTCCTGTCGACTTTATGTTGTTTTTACGTTAAAACGCAGAATAAAGCTCAAAACGTGCTGTTTTGCTAAAATAAGCATTTTCAAGATTTGAGATCGTTGAAAATCGTTCAAATAGAAGCAATATTAATAAAAACGAATAATAAAAATTCGTCGTTTTATGCTGTTTTACGCGTTAAAACGCAGATTAAAAGCTCAAAACGTGATGTTTTGCTAAATAAGTGATTTTCAAGCATTTTAGATCAAATGTTGAACCGTTCAAATAGACGCAATATTAATAAAAACGAGAATACAAAAATTCGTCGTTTTATTCTGTTTTACGCGTTAAAACGCAGATTAAAGCTCAAAACGTGCCGCTTTGCTAAATAAGCATTTTCAAGCATTTTAGATCCTTGAATCGTTCAAATAGCAGCAATATTAATAAAACGAATAATAAAAAATTCGTCGTTTTATGCTGTTTTACGCGTTAAAACGCAGATTAAAAGCTCAAAAACGTGCTGTTTTGCCAAAAATGGGCATTTTCAAGCATTTTGTGATCGTTGAAATTGCTTTAAATAGAAGCAATATTAATAAAAAACGAATAATAAAAAAATTCGTCATTTTTATGCTGTTTTTACGCGTTAAAACGCATACCGCTTCAAAACGTGCTGTTTTGCTAAAAATAAGCATTTTCAAGCATTTTAGATCGTTGAAATCGTGCAAATAGACGCAATATTAATAAAAACGAATAATGCGCTTCGTCGTTTTACGCTGTTTTACGCGTTAAAACGCAGAATAAAAGCTCAAAACGTGCCGTTTCATAAAAATAAGCATTTTCAAGCATTTTAGATCGCTGAAATCGTTCAATTAGGAAGCACATTAATAAAAACGAATAATAAAAAAATTCGTCGTTTTCGCTGCTCTACGCGTTAAAACGCAGACAAAGCCTCAAAAACGTGCTGTTTTGCTAAAAATAAGCATTTTCTCGCCAATTTTAGATCGCTGAAATCGTCTCAAACAGACGCAATATTAATAAAAACGAATAATAAAAAATTTCGTTACGTTTTCATGCGCTAAAAACGCTGACAAAGCCTCGTGCAAACGTGCTGTTTTACAAAATAAAGTACTCTTCGCCATTTTGTGATCGCCGGAAACCGTTCAAATAGACGCAATATTACTGTGTCTTATCAATAAATTAACGTTTTATGCCGTTTTACGCAAACGCAGACAAGCTCAACGTGCCGTTTCGTGTCATATTTTCGTTGGCGATCGTTGAAAATTAAATAAAGCAATATGCACCCAATAACAAAATTTCGTCGTGCATGTTAGCTATCGCGTTAAAATAAAAGCTCAAAACGTGTTTTACAGTCATTGCCATTTTAGATCATTGAAATGTTTAAATAGAAGAATATTAATAAAAATTATCAATAAATTTATGTTGCGTTAAAAACGCATTGCAATGTTTTGCCAAAATGTTTTCTCGCTCTTTTGCGATCACAAATTAACAGACGCAACATTACGCATCGGGTCAGTACTCGTCGACCTTTACGCCGTTTTGTCATGCCAAAAACGCATCAAAGTCAAAACGCAAGCCGTTTCAGTCAAAGAGTTTCGCTATTTATCGCTGAAATCGTACCAACAGCAATATTGTTCATCGGTCAAAATTGTCGCTTTATGTTACTAAAACGTATTGCTGAACGTACAGCAATGCTTTTTATCGCTGAAATAACAGTATTGTCAAAAAACGAATACTGTGTACCCGTCGTTTTATTTACGCGTTAACGTTAAACGCGCTGGTGCCGGTATTGTTATCGAAGAAAATCGTTCAGCAGCAATATTAAAACGACAATAAATTGTCGTTTTTATGGGTTTACGCGTTAAACGTATAATAAACGTGCGTTTTGCTAAAATACATTTCAAGCATTTTTAGATCAAATTTTTATTATTCGTTTTTATTAATATTGCTTCTATTCGAACGATTTCAACGATCTAAAATGCTTAAAAATGCTTATTTTGTATAAAAACAGCACGTTTTGAGCTTTTAATCTGCGCGTTTTAACGCGTAAAACAGCATAAAAAACGTGACGAAATTTTATTATTCGTTTTAGTAATATTGCGTCTATTTGAACGATTTCAACGATCTAAAAATGCTTGAAAATGCTTTACTGTAGCAAAACAGCACGTTTTGAGCTTTATTCCCTGGCGTTTTAACGCGTAAAACAACAGCATAAACACGACGAAATTTTTATTATTCGTTTTTATTATTATTGCGTCTATTTGAACGATTTTCTAACGTGATCTAAAATGCTTGAAAATGCTTATTTTAGCAAAACAGCACGTTTTGAGCTTTTAATCCGCGTTTCTTAACGCGTAAAACAGCATAAAAAACGACGAATTTTTATTATTCGTTTTTATTAATATTGCTTCTATTTGAACGATTTCAACGATCTAAAAAATGCTTGAAAATAAGCTTATCTTAGCAAAAACAGCACGTTTTGAGCTTTAATCTGCGTTTAACGCGTAAAAACAGCATAAACGACGAAATTTTTATTATTCGTTTTTATTAATATTGCGTCTATTTGAATGATTTCAACGATTCAAAATGCTTGAAAATGCTTTATATTTTAGCAAAAACAGCACGCTTTTGAGCTTTAACGCGTTTTAACGCGTAAAACAGCATAAAAACGACGAATCTTTTTATTATTCGTTTTATTAATATTGTTTATTTGGAACGATTTCAACGATCTAAAATGCTGAAAATGCTTATTTTAGCAAAACAGTCGTTTTGAGCTTTAATCTGCGTTTTTAACGCGTAAAACAGCGGCTAAAAAACGACGCAATTTTTGCCATTATTCGTTTTTATTATTATTGCTTCTATTTGAAAGATTTCAACGATCTAAAATGCTTGAAAATGCTTATTTTGTGCAAAAACAGCACGTTTTGAGCTTTTAATCTGCGTTTTAACGCGTAAAAACAGCATAAAAAACGACGAATTTTTATTATTCGTTTTTATTAACGATCTAAAAATGCTTGAAAAATGCTTATTTTAGCAAAAACAGCACGTTTGAGCTTTAATCTGCGTTTAACGCGTAAAAAACGTTAAAACACGGCGAATTTTTATTATTCGTTTTTATTAATACGTTTCTATTTGAAACGATTTCAACGATCTTGCACGCTTGAAAAATGCTTATTTTGTGCTGTAAAACAGCACGTTTTGAGCTTTAATCTGCGTTTTAACGCGTAAAACAGCATAAAAACGACGAATTTTTATTATTCGTTTTTATTAATAATGCGTCTATTTGAACGATTTCAACGATCTAAAATGCTTCTGAAAATGCTTATTTTAGCAAAACAGCAATGTTTTGAGTTTTGGCGTTTCTACACGTAAAAACAGCACATAAAAACGACGAAATTTTTATTATTCGTTTTTATTAATATTGCGTCTATTTGAACGATTTCAACGATCTAAAAATGCTTGAAAATGCTTATTTTAGCAAAAGCAATGCGTTGAGCTTTATTCCTGCGTTTTAACGCGTAAAACAGCATAAAAACAACGAAATTTTATTATTCGTTTTTATTTTTATTGCGTCTATTTGAACGATTTAAACGATCTATAATGCTTGAAATTATTTTGTGCTAAAACAGCACGTTTTGAGCTTTAATCTCGCGTTTTTAACGCGTAAAAACAGTACAAAACCTAATAAATTTTTATTATTTGTTTTTATTAATATTGCTTCTATTTAAAACGATTTCAACGATCTAAAAATGCTTTGAAAATGCTTATTTTAGCAAAACAGCACGTTTTGAGCTTTAACGCGTTTAACGCGTAAAACAGCATAAAAACTAATGGTGCTCTTTTATTCGTTTTTATTAATATTGCGTTCATTTGAACAATTTCAACGATCTAAAATGCTTGAAAATGCTTATTTTAGCAAAACAGCACGTTTTGAGTTTTAATCTGCGTTTTAACGCGTAAAACAGCATAAAAACGACGAAATTCTTTATTATTCGTTTTTATTTTTATTGCGTCTATTTGAACGATTTTAAAACGATCTATAATGCTTTCTGAAAATGCTTATTTTAGCAAACAGCACGTTTTGAGTTTTAATCTGCGCTTTAACGCGTAAAACAGCATAAAAAACGACGAATTTTTATTATTCGTTTTTATTAATATTGCTTCTATTTGAACGATTTCAAAATGCTTGAAAATGCTTATTTTAGCAAAAACAGCACATCGTTTTGAGTTTTTAATCTGCGTTTTAACGCGTAAAAACAGCGCATAAAAACGACGAATTTTATTATTCGTTTTTATTAATAATGTCTATTTGAACGATTTCAACGATCTAAAATGTTTAGTAACAAGCTTATTTTAGCAAAACAGCATCGCTTTTGAGTTTTTAATCTGCGTTTTAACGCGTAAAACCAGCATAAAAACGACGAAATTTTTATTATTCGTTTTTATTATTATTGGTGCCCATTTGAACGATTTCCAACGATCTAAAATGTTTGAAAATGCTTATTTGTAAAGCAAAACAGCACGTGTTGAGCTTTATTCTGCGTTTTAACGCGTAAACAGCATAAAACAACGAAATTTTATTATTCGTTTTTATTTTGCTGGTGTCTATTTGAACGATTTAAAACGATCTATAATGCTTGAAAAATGCTTATTTTAGCAAAACAGCACGTTTTGAGTTTTCTTAATCTGCGTTTTAACGCGCAAAACAGCATAAAACCGACAAATTTGGTTATTTGCTTTTTATTAATATTGCTTCTATTTAAACGATTTCAACGATCTAAAATGCTTGAAAATGCTTATTTTAGCAAAACAGCACGTTTTGAGCTTTTTACCCGCGTTTTAACGCGTAAACAGCATAAAAAACGACGGTAAATTTTTATTATTCGTTTTTATTAATATTGCGTCTATTTGAACAATTTCAACGATCTAAAATGCCGAAAAAATGCTTTATTTTACAAAACAGCACGTTTTTGAGCTTTAATCCGCGTTTTAACGCGTAAACAGCATAAAACGACGAATTTTTATTATTCGTTTTATTAATATTGCTGCTTCTATTTGAAATTGATTTCAACGATCTAAAATGCTTGAAAATGCTTATTTTGCAAACAACACGTTTTTGAGCTTTAATCTGCGTTTTAACGCATAAACAGCATAAAACGGACAAAATTTTTATTATTCGTTTTTATTAATATTGCGTCTATTTGAACGATTTCAACGATCTAAAATGCTGGAAAATGCTTTATTATTTTTAGCAAAACAGCACGTTTTGAGCTTTAATCTGGCAGTTTTAACGCGTAAAACAGCATAAAACACGAATTTTTATTATTCGTTTTTATTAATATTGCTTCTATTTGAACGATTTCAAATGCTTGAAATGCTGTTTCAGCAAAACAGCACGTTTTTGAGCTTTTAATCTGCGTTTTACCGCGTAAACAGCATAAAAACGACGAATTTTTATTATTCGTTTTTATTAATAATGCGTCTATTTGAAACGATTTCAACGGATCTAAAAATGCTTGAAAATAAAAGTTTATTTTAGCAAAACAGCACGTTTTGAGTTTCTTGCACCTGCGTTTTAACGCGTAAAACAGCATAAAAAACGACGAAATTTTATTATTCGTTTTTTATTAATATTGCGTCTATTTGAACGATTTCAACGATCTAAAAATGCTTGAAAATGCTTATTTTAGCAAAACAGCGCTGTTTTGAGTTTTATTCTGCGTTTTAACGCGTAAAACAGCATAAAACAACGAAAATTTTTATTATTCGTTTTTATTTTATTGCGTCGCTACGGAACGGACGAAACGCATCTATAATGTTTGAAAATGCTTATTTTTAGCAAAACAGCATCGTTTTGAGCTTTAATCGCGTTTTAATCGCGTAAAACAAAGCATAAAAACCGACAAATTTTTATTATTCGTTTTATTAATATTGCTTCTATTTGAACGATTTCAAATGATCTAAAAATGCTTGGAAAATGCTTATTTTGTAGCAAAACAAAGCACGTTTTGCTTTAATCTGCGTTTTAACGCGCAAAACAGCATAAAAAAAACGCGCGAAATTTTTATTATTCGTTTTTATTAATATTATGTCTTTTGAAATACCAACGCATCTAAAATGCTTGAAAATGCTTTTTTTTAGCAAAAAAAAAAACTTTTTGAGTTTTTAATCTGCGTTTTAACGCATAAAACAGCATAAAAACGACAAAATTTTTTATTATTCGTTTTTATTAATATTGCGTCTATTTGAACGATTTCAACGATCTAAAATCCCCAAAAATGCTTTTTTTAGCAAAACAGCACGTTTTGTTTTTTAATCTGCGTTTTTGCAAAACAGCAAAAAAAACGACAAAATTTTTTTTATTATTCGTTTTTATTAATATTGCGTCTTTTGAACGATTTAAAGGGGATCTAAAAGTTTGGGTTTTTTTTTTTTACAAAACGGCACTTTTTGGGGAAGTTTTTAATCTGCGTTTTAACGCGAAAAACGGCATAAAAACGACGAAATTTTTATTCGTTTTTATTAATATTGCGTCTATTTGAACGATTTCAACGATCACAAAATGCTTGAAATGCTTATTTTAGCAAAACAGCACGTTTTTGAGCTTTTATTCTGCGTTTTAACGCGTAAAACAGCATAAAACAACAGGAATTTTTATTATTCGTTTTATTTTTATTGCGTCTATTTGAACGATTTAAACGATCTATAATGCTTGAAAATGCTTATTTTAGCCAAAACAGCACGTTTTGAAGCTTTTAATCTGCGTTTAACGCGTAAACAGCATAAAACCGACAAATTTACACATTATTCGTTTTATTAATATTGCTTCTATTTGAACAGTTCCAACGATCTAAAATGCTTGAAAATGTATTTTAGCAAAACAGCACGTTTGAGCTTTAATCTACGTTTTAACGCGTAAAAACAACATAAAACGACAGAATTTTATTATTCGTTTTTTATTAATATTGCGTCTATTTGAACAATTTCAACGATCAAAATGCTTGAAAATGTATTTTTAATAAAACAGCACGTT
This sequence comes from Dalotia coriaria, assembly GCF_025399875.1. Lineage (NCBI taxonomy): Eukaryota > Metazoa > Arthropoda > Insecta > Coleoptera > Staphylinidae > Dalotia > Dalotia coriaria. The sequence continues at coordinate 5,342 of NW_027046320.1, read as the reverse complement.
TTGAGCTTTAATCTGCGTTTAACGCGCGTAAAAACAGCGCAAAACGTGGAATTTTTTATTATTGGTTTTATTAATATTGCTTCTATTTGAACGATTTCAACGATCTAAATGCTTGAAAATGCTTATTTTTAGCAAAACAGCACGTTTGGAGCTTTAATCTGCGTTTTAACGCGTAAAACAGCATAAAACGACAGATTTTTTATTATTCGTTTTTATTAATAGCTTCTATTTGAACAGTTCAACGATCTAAAATGGCAGAAAATGCTTATTTTATAGAAGCAGCGTTTGAGCTTTAATCTGCGTTTAACGCATAAAACAAAACGACAGAATTTTATTATTCGTTTTTATTAATATTGCGTCTATTTGAACGATTTCAACGATCTAAAATGCTTGAAAATGCGCGGTACAGCAAAACAGCACGTTTTGAGCTTTTGTCTGCGTTTTAACGTAAACATATAAAACGGCAAAATTTTATTATTCGTTTTATTAATATTGCGTCTATTTTGAGACGATTTCAACGATCCGTCTTGAAAAGTATATTTTAGCAAACAGCACGTTTGAGCTTTAATCTGCGTTTAACGCGTAAAACACTTATAAAAACGACGAATTTTTATTATTCGTTTTTATTAATATTGCTTCTATTTGAACGATTTCAGCGATCTAAAATGCTTGAAATGCTTATTTTTAGCCAAAAACCAGCGTTTTGAGCTTTAATCTGCGTTTTAACGCGTAAAACGCTTCAAAAACGGCAGATTTTTTATTATGCGTTTTTTTAGTAATATTGCTTCTATTTGAACGATTTCAAATGCTTGAAAGTACTTATTTGCAAAACAGCGCGTTTTTGAGCTTTAATCTGCGTTTTAACGCGTAAAACAACATAAAACGACAGAATTTTTTATTATTCGTTTTTATTAATAATATTGCTTCTATTTGAACGATTTCAACGATCTAAAATGCTTGAAAATGCTTATCTTGTAAAACAATTGCGTTTTGAAGCTTTAATCTGCGTTTAACGCGTAAAACAGCATAAAACCCAGAAATTTTTATTGTTTTTGGTAATAATGCGTCTGTTGAACAGATTCAACGATCTAAAATGATTGAAAATGCTTATTTTAGCAAAACAGCACGTTTGAGCTTTAATTTGCGTTTTAACGCGTAAAACAGCATAAAAACGACGAATTTTTATTCGTTTTATTAATGTGAAAGCTTCTATTTGAACGATTTCCAGCGATCTAAAATTCTTGAAAATGCTTATTTTAGCAAAACAGCACGTTTTGAGCTTTTGTCTGCGTTTTAACGCGTAAAACAACATAAAACGACAGATTTTTATTATTCGTTTTTTATTATTATTGCTTCTATTTGAAGATTTCCAGCGATCTAAAATGCTTGAAATGCTTATTTTAGCAAAACAGCACGTTTTGAGCTTTAATCTGCGTTTAACGCGTAAAACAGCATAAAACGACGAATTTTTTATTATTCGTTTTTTTTTTATTAACGATCTAAAATGCTTGAAAATGCTTATTTTAGCAAAACAGCACGTTTGGAGCTTTAATCACCGGGTTTTAACGCGTAAAACAGCATAAAAACGACGAATTTTTATTATTCGTTTTTATTAATATGCTTCTATTTGAACGATTTCAACGATCTAAAATGCTTGAAAATGCTTATTTTAGCAAAACAGCGCGGCTTTGAGCTTTAATCTGCGTTTTAACGCGTAAAACAGCATAAAAACGACGAATTTTTGTTATTCGTTTTTTATTAATAATTAGCTTCTATTTGAACGATTTCAAATGCTTGAAAATGCTTATTTTAGGAAAACAGCACGTTTGAGCTTTAATCTGCGTTTTAACGCGTAAAAACAACTTATAAAACGACGAATTTTTATTATTCGTTTTTATTAATAATGCGTCTATTTGAACGATTTCAACGATCTAAAATGCTTGAAAATGCTTATTTTAGCAAAACAGCACGTTTTGAGGCTTTAATCTGCACGTTTTAACGAGTAAAACAGCATAAAAACGACGGAAATTTTTTATTATTCGTTTTTTATTAATATTTGCGTCTATTTGAACGGTTTCAACGATCTAAAATGCTTGAAAATGCTTATTTTTAGCAAAACAGCACGTTTTGAGCTTTGTTCTGCGTTTTAACGCATAAAACAGCATAAAACAACGAAATTTTTGTTATTCGTTTTTATTTTTTGTTGCGTCTATTTGAACGGTTTAAACGTCTATAATGCTTGAAAATGCTTATTTTAAAACAGCAGCACGTTTTGAGCTTTAATCTGCGTTTTTAACGCGTAAAACAGCATAAAAACGACAAATTTTTTATTATTCGTTTTTTTATTAATATTGCTTCTATTTGAACGATTTCAACGATCTAAAATGCTTGAAAATGCTTATTTTAGCAAAACAGCACGTTTTGAGCTTTAATCTGCGTTTTAACGCGTAAAACAACATAAAACGACGAAATTTTTTATTATTCGTTTTTTATTAATATTGCGTCTATTTGAACAATTTCAACTTGATCTAAAATGCTTGAAAATGCTTATTTTAGCAACAGCACGTTTTGAGCTTTAATCTGCGTTTTGCTAACGCGTAAACAGCATAAAACGACGAATTTTTTATTATTCGTTTTTTATTAATATTGCTTCTATTTGAACGGTTCAACGATCTAAAATGCTTGAAAATGCTTATTTTTAGCAAAACAGCACGTTGGAGCTTTAATCACCGTTTTAACGCGTAAAACAGCATAAAAACGGCAATTTTTATTATTCGTTTTTATTAATATTACTTCTATTTGAACGATTTCAACGTCTAAAATGCTTGAAAATGCTTATTTTAGCAAAACAGCACGTTTTGAAGGCTTTAATCTGCGTTTTATCGCATAAAACAGCATAAAACGACGAAATTTTTATTGTTCGTTTTTATTAATATTGCGTCTATTTAGACGATTTCAACGATCGTCTTGAAAATGCTTATTTTTAGCAAAACAGCACGATTTTGAGCTTTAATCTGCGTTTTTAACGCGTAAAACAACATAAAAACGGCAAATTTTTTATTATTCGTTTTTTTATTAATGTGCGTCTATTTGGCGAAAGACGGTTTCAGCGATCTAAAATGCTTGAAAAGTAGCATTTTAGCAAAACAGCACGTTTTGAGCTTTAATCTGCGTTTTAACGCGTAAAACAGCATAAAACGACGATTTTTTATTATTCGTTTTTTATTAATATTGCGTCTATTTGAACGATTTAAAGCGATCCAAAATGCTTGAAAATGCTTATTTTAGCAAAACTGCACGTTTCGAGCTTTAATCAGCGTTTAACGGTAAAACAGCATAAAACAACGAAATTTTTATTATTCGTTTTATTAATATTGCGTCTATTTGAACGATTTCAACGGTCAAAATGCTTGAAAATGCTATTTTAGCAAAACAGCACGTTTTGAGCTTTTAAACTGCGTTTTAACGCGTAAAACAGCATAAAAACGACGAATTTTTTTTAAAATTCGTTTTTATTAATATTGCTTCTATTTGAACGATTTCAATGATCAAAATGCTTGAAAATGCTTATTTTAGCAAAACAGCACGTTTTGAGCTTTTAATCTGCGTTTTGACGCGTAAAACAGCATAAAACGACGAAATTTTTATTATTCGTTTTTATTAATATTGCGTCTATTTGAAGATTTCAACGATCTAAAATGCTTGAAAATGCTTATTTTAGCAAAACAGCACTTTTTGAGCTTTAATCTGCGTTTTAACGCGTAAAACAGCATAAAACGACGAATTTTTATTATTCTTTTTTTTATTAATATTGCTCTATTTGAACGATTTCAACGATCTAAAATGCTTAAAAATGCTTATTTTAGCAAAACAGCACGTTTTGAGCTTTAATCTGCGTTTAACGCGTAAAACAGCATAAAACGACGAATTTTTATTATTTGTTTTTATTAATGTTGCTTCTATTTAAACGATTTCAACGATCTAAAATGCTTGAAAATGCTTATTTTAGCGAAAAGCACGTTTTGAGCTTTAATCTGCGTTTTAACAGGTAAAACAGCATAAAAACGACGAAATCTTTATTATTCGTTTTTATTAATATTGCGTCTATTTGAACAATTTCAACGATCTAAAATGCTTGAAAATGCTTATTTTAGCAAAACAGCACGTTTTGAGTTTTTATTCTGCGTTTTAACGCGTAAAACACTAAAACGACGAAATTTTTATTATTCGTTTTTATTAATATTGCGTCTATTTGAACGATTTCAACGATCTAAAACTTGAAAATGCTTATTTTAGCAAAACAGCACGTTTTGAGCTTTAATATGCGTTTTAACGCGTAAAACACATAAAAATGACGAATTTTTTATTATTCTTTTTTTATTAATATTGCTTCTATTTAAACGATTTCAACGATCTAAAATGCTTGAAAATGCTTATTTTAGCAAAACGCACGTTTTGAGCTTTTAATCTGCGTTTTAACGCGTAAAACAGCATAAAGACCACGAAATTTTTATTATTCGTTTTTATTAATATTGCGTCTATTTGAACGATTTCAACGATCTAAAATGCTTGAAAATGCTTATTTTAGCAAAACAGCACGTTTTGAGCTTTAATCTGCGTTTTAACGCGTAAAACAGCCTCAAAACGACGAATTTTTATTATTCGTTTTTATTAATATGCTTCTATTTGAACGATTTCAACGATCTAAAATGCTTGAATATGCTTATTTTAGCAAAACAGCACGTTTTGAGCTTTAATCTGCGTTTTAACGCGTAAAACAGCATAAAACGACGAGAATTTTTATTATTCGTTTTGATTAATATTGCGTCTATTTGAACGATTTCAACGATCTAAAATGCTGAAAATGCTTATTTTTAGCAAAACAGCACGTTTTGAGCTTTAATCTGCGTTTTAACGCGTAAAACAGCATAAAAACGACGAATTTTTTATTATTCGTTCTTTATTAATATTGCGTCTATTTGAACGATTTCAACGATCTAAAATGCGAAAATGCTTATTTTAGCAAACAGCACGTTTTGAGCTTTAATCAGCGTTTTAACGCGTAAACAACATACAAACGACGAAATTTTTTTATTATACGTTTTATTAATATTGCGTCTATTTGAAGAATTTCAACGATCTAAAATGCTTGAAAATGCTTATTTTAGCAAAACAGCACGTTTTGAGCTTTAATCTGCGTTTTAACGCGAAAATAAGCTAAATGCTAAAATAAGCATTTTCAAGCATTTTAGATCGTTGAATGGTTCAGGAAATAAGCAAAATTAATAAAGACGAATAATTAAAATTCGTCTTTTATGGGGTAAAACATTAATTTAAAATTA
>NW_027046319.1:0-27524 GCF_025399875.1 Dalotia coriaria | reverse complement strand
TGTATTTTTCGTTAGACGAAATTCAAAACAAAAATCGTTTCTGTAAAATATTCAAGCATTTTAGATCGTTGAACGTTCAAATAGACAATATTTAAAAACGAATATAAATTGTCGTTTATGCTGTTTCGCGTTAAAACGCAATTAACGCTCAAAACGTGTTTTGCTAAAATAAGCATTTTCAAGCATTTAGATCGTTGAAATCGTTCAAATAGACGCAATAAAATAAAAACGAATAATAAAAATTTCGTCGTTTTATGCTGTTTTACGCGTTAAAACGCAGATTAAACCAAAACGTGCTGTTTTGCTAAAATAAGCATTTTCAAGCATTTTAAATCGTTGAAATCGTTCAAATAGACGAAATATTAATAAAACGAATAATAAAAATTTCGTCGTTTTATACTCTTTACGCGTTAAAACGCAGATTAAAGCTCAAAACGTGCTGTTTTGCGAAAATAATCATTTCAAGCATTTTAGATCGTTGAAATCGTTCAAATAGACCAATATTAATAAAAACGAATAATAAAATTTCGTCGCTTTTATGCTGTTTTACGCGTTAAAACGCAGAATAAAACTCAAAACGTGCTGTTTTGCTAAAATAAAGCATTTTCAAGCATTTTAGATCGTTGAAATCGTTCAAATAGAAGCAATATTAATATAAAACGAATAATAAAAAATTCGTCGTTTTTATGCTGTTTTACGCGTTAAAAGGCAGATTAAAGCTCAAAACGAGCTGTTTTGCTAAAATAAGCATTTTCAGCATTTTAGATCGTTGAAATCGTTCAAATAGACGCAATAAAATTAAAACGAATAATAAAAATTTCGTCGTTTTATGCTGTTTTACGCGTTAAAACGCAGATTAAAGCTCAAAACGTGCTGTTTTGCTAAAATAAGCATTTTAGATCGTTGAAATCGTTCAAATAGAAGCAATATTAATAAAAACGAACAATAAAATTTTCGTCGTTTTATGCTGTTTTACGCGTTAAAACGCAGATTAAAGCTCAAAACGTGCTGTTTTGCTAAAATAAGCATTTTCAAGCATTTTAGATCGTTGAAATCGTTCAAATAGAAGCAATATTAATAAAAACGAATAATAAAAATTCGTCGTTTTATGCTGTTTTACGCGTTAAAACGCAGATTAAAGCTCAAAACGTGCTGTTTTGCTAAAATAAGCATTTTCAAGCATTTTAGATCGTTGAAATCGTTCAAATAGACGCAATATTAATAAAAAACGAATAATAAAAATTTCGTCGTTTTTATGCTGTTTTACGCGTTAAAACGCAGAATAAAGCTCAAAACTTGCTGTTTTGCTAAAATAAGCCTTTTCAAGCATTTTAGATCGTTGAAATCGTTCAAATAGACACAATATTAATAAAAACGAATAATAAAAATTCGTCGTTTTTATGCTGTTTTACGCGTTAAAACGCAGATTAACGCTCAAAACGTGCTGTTTTGCTAAAATAAGCATTTTCAAGCATTTTAGATCGTTGAAATCGTTCAAATAGAGCGCAATAAAATAAAAACGAATAATAAAAATTTCGTCGTTTTATGCTGTTTTACGCGTTAAAAACGCAGATTAAAGCTCAAAACGTGCTGTTTTGCTAAAATAAAGCATTTTCAAGCATTTTAAATCGTTGAAATCGTTCAAATAGACGAAATATTAATAAAAACGAATAATAAAAATTTCGTCGTTTTTATGCTGCTTTTACGCGTTAAAACGCAGAATAAAACTCAAAAGGTTTTTTTTAAAAAAATGCATTTTCAAGCATTTTAGATCGTTGAAATCGTTCAAATAGGATTTAATATTAATAAAAAACGAATAATAAAATTCCCCTTGTCGTTTTATGCTGCTCTTATGCGTTAAACGCAGATTAAAGCTCAAAACGTGTCGTTTTGCTAAAATAAGCATTTTCAAGCATTTTAGATCGCTGGAAATCGTTCAAATAGACGCAATATTAATAAAAACGAATAATGGTAATCGTCGCTTTGCCTTTACGCGTTAAAACGTAGATTAACGCTTTTCCAAACGTGCTGTTTTGCTAAAATACATTTTCAAGCATTTAGATCGTTGAAACCGTTCAAATAGACGCAATAAAAAATAAAACAAAATAATAAAATTCTGCCGTGTTTTATGCTGGTTTTTACGCGTTAAAACGCAAGATTAAAGCTCAAAACGCTGTTTTGCTAAAAATAAGCATTTTCAAGCATTTTAAATCGTTGAAATCGTTCAATACTATTAATAAAAACGAATTACCAAAATTTCCGTCGTTTTATGCTGCTTTACGCGTTAAAACGCGTGATTAAAGCTCAAATGTGCTGTTTTGCTAAATAACCATTTTCAAGCATTTTAGATCGTTGAAATTGTTCAAATAGAAGCACATAATAAAAACTAGCCAATAAAAATTCGTCGTTTTTATGCTGTTTTACGCATTAAGACGCAGATTTAAGCTCAAAACGTGCTGTTTTGCTAAAATAAGTATTTTCAAGCATTTTAGATCGTTGAAATCGTTCAAATAGACGCAATATTAATAAAAAAACGAATAGTAAAAATTTCGTCGTTTTTATGCTGTTTTACGCGTTAAAACGCAGATTAAAAGCTCAAAACGTGCTGTTTTGCTAAAATAAGCATTTTCAAGCATTTTAGATCGTTGAAATCGTTCAAATAGACGCAATATTAATAAAAACGAATAATAAAATGTCGTCGTTTTATGCTGTTTTACGCGTTAAAACGCAGAATAAAAGCTCAAAACGTGCTGTTTTGCTAAAAAGTATTTTCAAGCATTTTAGATCGCTGGAAATCGTTCCCAAATAGAAGCAATGATAATAAAAACGAATAATAAAAATTCGTCGTTTTATGTTGTTTTACGCGTTAAAACGCAGATTAAAAGCTCAAAACGTGCTTTCGTTTTGCTAAATAAGCATTTTCAAGCATTTTAGATCGTTGAAATCGTTCAAATAGACGCACAAAAAATAAAAACGAATAATAAAATTTCTGTCGTTTTATGCTGTTTTACGCGTTAAAACGCAGAATAAAAGCTCAAACGTGCTGTTTTGCTGCTAAAATAAGCATTTTCTCAAGCATTTTAGATCGTTGAAATCGTTCAAATAGACGCATTATTAATAAAAACGAATAATAAAATTTCGTCGTTTTATGGTGTTGCTTTACGCGCGTTAAAAACGCAGATTAAAAGCTCAAACGTGCTGTTTGCTAAAATAAGCATTTTCAAGCATTTTAGATCGTTGAAATCGTTCAAATAGAAGTTATTAATAAAAACGAATAATAATAAAAATTTCGTTTTATAAGCGTTTTACGCGTTAAAACGCAGATTAAAAGCTCAAAACGCTGTTTTGCTAAAATAAGCATTTTCAAGCATTTTAGATCGTTGAAATCGCTAAATAGAAGCAATATTAATAAAACGAATAATAAAAATTTCTGCTGTTTTTATGTTGTTTTACGCGTTAAAACGCTGATTAAAGCTCCAAACGTGCTGTTTTGCTAAAATAAGCATTTTCAAGCATTTTAGGATCGTTGAAATCGTTCAAATAGACGCAATATTAATAAAAACGAATAATAAAATCTGTCGTTTTATGCTGCCTTTACGCGTTAAAACGGCAGATTAAAGCACACAAAACGTGCTGTTTTGCTAAAATAAGCATTTTCAAGCATTTTAGATCGTTGAAATCGTTCAAATAGAAGCAATATTAATAAAAAAACGAATAATGTACCCCGTCGTTTTATGCTGTTTTACGCGTTAAAACGCAGATTAAAAGTCAAAACGTGCTGTTTTGGCTAAAATAAGCATTTTCAAGCATTTTAGATCGTTGAAATCGTTCAAATAGACGCAATATTAATAAAACGAATAATAAAAAAAAATTCGTCGTTTTATGCTGTTTTACCGCGTTAAAACGCAGATTAAAAGCTCAAAACGTGCTGTTTTGCTAAAATAAGCATTTTCAAGCATTTTAGACGTTGGAAATCGTTCAAATAGAAGCAATATTGGATAAAAACAAATACAAAAATTCGTCGTTTTTATGCTGTTTTACGCGCGTTAAAACGCAGATTAAAACTCAAAACGTGCTGTTTTGCTAAAAAAATAAGCATTTTTCAAGCATTTAGATCGTTGAAATCGTTCAAATAGAAGCAATATTAATAAAATTGAATAATAAAAATTCGTCATTTTTATGCTGTTTACGCGTTAAAACGCGGTGATTAAAGCTCAAAACGTGCTGTTTGCCAAAATAAAGCATTTTCAAGCATTTTGTGATCGTTGGAAATCGTCGTTCAAATAGACGCAATATTAATAAAAAACGAATACAAAAATTTCGCTCGTTTTTATGCTGTTTACGCGTTAAACGCAGAATAAAAGCTCAAAACGTGCTGCTTCAAAATAAGCATTTTCAAGCATTTTAGATCGTTGAAATCGTCTTCAAATAAAGGCGCTAAATATTAATAAAAAAAACGTAATATTGTAATTTGCCAGCGAGGTTATTTTACGCGTTAAACGCAGATTACCAAAACGTGCTGTTTTGCTAAATAAGCATTTTCAAGCATTTTAGATCGCTGGAAATCGTTCAAATAGACGCAATAAAAATAAAAACAAATAATAAAATTTCGTCGTTTTATGCTGTTTTACGCGTTAAAACGCAGATTAAAGCTCAAAACGTGCTGTTTGCTAAAATAAGCATTTTCAAGCATTTTAAATCGTTGAAATCGTTCAAATAGACGCAATATTAATAAAAAAACGAATAATAAAAAATTCGTCGTTTTATGCTGTTTTACGCATTAAAACGCAGATTTAAGCCTCAAAACGCTGTTTTGCTAAAATAAGCATTTTCAAGCATTTTAGATCGTTGAATCGTCATAGACAATATTAATAAAAACGAATAATAAAAATTTCGTCGTTTTTATGCTGTTTTACGCGTTAAAACGCAGATTAAAGCTCAAAACGTGCTGTTTTGCAAAATAAGCATTTTCAAGCATTTTAGATCGTTGAAATCGTTAAATAGAAGCAATATTAATAAAAACGAATAATAAAATTCGTCGTTTTATGCTGTTTTACGCGTTAAAACGCAGATTAAAGCTCAAAACGATGCTGTTTTTGCTAAAATAAGCATTTCAAGCATTTTAGATCGTTGAAATCGTTCAAATGACGCAATATTAATAAAACGAATAATAAAAATTCGTCGTTTTTATGCTGTTTTACGCGTTAAAACGCGTTAAAGCTCAAAACGTGCTTTTTGCTAAAATAAGCATTTTCAAGCATTTTTAGATCGTTGAAATCGTTCAAATAGAACGCAATATTAATAAAAACGAATAATAAAAATTTCGTCGTTTTTATGCTGTTTTACGCGTTAAAACGCAGATAAAGCTCAAAACGTGCTGTTTTGCTAAAATAAGCATTTTCAAGCATTTTAGATCGTTGAAATCGTTCAAATAGAAGCAATATTAATAAAAACGAATATATAAAAATTCGTCGTTTTATGTTGTTTTACGCGTTAAAAGCAGATTAAACTCAAAACGTGCTGTTTTGCTAAAAAAAAGCATTTTCAAGCATTTTAGATCGTTGAAATCGTTAAAATAGAGCAATAAAAAAAAAAACGAATAATAAAAATTTTCGTCTTTTTTATGCTGTTTTACGCGTTAAACGCAGAATAAAGCTCAAAACGCTGTTTTGCTAAAATAAGCATTTTCAAGCTTTTTTAGATCGTTGAAATCGTTCAAATAGAAGCAATATTAATAAAACGAATAATAAAAATTCGCCCGTTTTTATGCTGTTTTACGCGTTAAAACGCAGTTTAAAAAGCTAAAAACGTGCTTTTGCTAAAAAAAACATTTTTAAGCATTTTAGATGGGTTGAAATCGTTCAAATAGAAGAAATTTATTAAAAAAAAGGGAATAAAAAAAATTTTCGTCTTTTTTGTTTTTACGCGTTAAAACGCAGAATAAAGCTCAAAAGGGTGCTGTTTTGCTAAAAAAAACATTTTTCAAGCTTTTTAGATCGTTGAAATCGTTCAAATAGACGAAAATTTAAAAAAAACGAATAATAAAAATTTCGTGGGCCCGTTTGTTTTTACGCGTTAAAACGCAGATTAAAGCTCAAAACGTGCTTTTTTTGCTAAAATAAGCATTTTCAAGCTTTTTAGATCGTTGAAATCGTTCAAATAGAAGCAAATTAAAAAAAAAACGAAAAAAAAAAAACCCGTCTTTTTTATGCTGTTTACGCGTTAAAACGAAAGTTTAAAAATAAAAACGTGCTGTTTTGCTAAAAAAAAGCTTTTTCCCAACATTTTAGACCCGTTGAAATCGTTCAAATAGACGCAATATTAATAAAACGAATAAAAAAAATTTCGTCTTTTTTAATGTTTGTTTTTCGCTTTAAAAACGCAGATTAAAGCTCAAAACGTGCTTGTTTTGTTTTAAAATAAGCATTTTCAAGCATTTTAGATAAATTGAAATCGTTCAAATAGACGCAAAAAAAATAAAAACGAATAAAAAAAATTTCGTCTTTTTTTGCTTTTTTTACGCTTTAAAAAACCGCAGAAAAAAGTCAAAACGTGCATTTTTGCCCAAAAAAGCATTTTCAAACTTTTTTGGATTTTTTGAAATCGTTCAAAGAAAGCTAAAAAAAACAATAAAAAATTCCGTCTTTTTTATCCCGTTTTACGCTTAAAAAACGCAGTTTAAAAACTCAAAACGTGCTGTTTTGCTAAAAAAAAAGCTTTTTTCAAGCATTTTTGATCGTTGAAATCGTTCAAATAGACGCAAAAAAAGTAAAACGAATAAAAAAAAATTTCGTCTTTTTTAGTTGTTTTACGCGTTAAAACGCAGTTTAAAAAGCTCAAAACGTCCCGTTTTGTTTAAAAAAAAAGCATTTTCGGGCATTTTAGATCGTTGAAATCGTTCAAATAAAAACAAATTAATAAAAAGAATAAAAAAATTCGTCGTTTTATGTTTTTTTACGCTTTAAAAACGCAGTTTAAAAACCCTAAAAAACGTGTTTTGTTTTGCTAAAAAAAACATTTTCAAAATTTTTAGATCGTTGAAATCTTTCCCCAAAGGAAAATTTTAATAAAAACGAATAAAAAAATTTTGTCGTTTTATTTTGTTTTATGCTTTAAAAAACGCAGTTTAAAAAGCTCAAAACGTGCTGTTTTGCAAAAATAAAGTTTTTTCCCAAGCATTTTGATCGTTGAAATCTTTAAAAATAGACGAAAATATTAAAAAAAACGAAAAAAAATTTCCCCGTGGTTTTTTTAAGCTGTTTTACGGGGTTAAAACCCGGGTTAAAGCTCAAAACGTCCCGTTTTGCAAAAATAAGCATTTTAAAAGCATTTTAGATCGTTGAAATCTTTTCAAATAGAAGCAATATTAAAAAAAAAACGAATAGAAAAAAATTGTCTTTTTTTATGCTGTTTTACGCAAAAAAGGGCAGTTTTGGCTCAAAACGTGCTTTTTTTTTGCTAAAATAAGTTTTTTAAAAGCATTTTAGATCGTTGAAATCGTTCAAATAGACGCAATAAAAAAAAAAAAACGAATAATAAAATTTCGTCGTTTTAGGGCCTTTTTTACGCGTTTAAAACGCAGAAAAAAAGTTCAAAACGTGCTTTTTTTGTTTAAAAAGCTTTTTTCAAGCTTTTTAAAGATCGTTGAAATGTTCAAATAGACGCAATATTAAAAAAAAACGAATAAAAAAAATTTTCCCGTCGTTTTATGCTGTTTACGCGTTAAAACGCAGTTTAAAACCAAAACGGCTTTTTTTGCTAAAAAAAGCATTTTCAAGCATTTTAGATCGTTAAATGTTCAAAAGACGCAATATTAAAAAAAAAACGAATAAAAAAATTTTTCGTCTTTTTTTGTGTTTTACCGAAAAACGCAGAATGCTCAAAAGGGCGTTTTGTTTTAAAAAGCATTTTCGCATTTTAGATCGTTGAAATCGTTCAAATAGGACCAATTTAATAAAATTGTAAAAAAAACCTCTTTTTTATGCTTTTTTACGCGTTAAAACGCAGATTAAAGCTCAAAAGGGCTGTTTTGCTAAAAACATTTTCAAGCATTTTAGATCGTTAAAATTTGTTCAAATAGACGAAATTTTTAAAAAAAAGTTTAAAAATTTCGTCGTTTTATGCTTTTTTTTACGCGTTAAAACGCTGTTTAAAAAGCTAAAAAACGTGCTGTTTTGCTAAAAAGCTTTTTCAAGCATTTTAGATCGTTGAAATCGTTCAAATAGACGGCAATATTAAAAAAAAACAATAATTAAAATTTCGTCGTTTTATGCTTTTTTACGCTTTAAAAACGCAGATTAAAGCCCCCCAAAACGTGCTGTTTTGCTAAAATAAGCATTTTCAAGCTTTTAAATCGTTAAAACCGTTCAAATAGAAGAATAAAAAAAAACGAAAAAAAAAAAACCTGCCGTTTTTAGCGCTTAAAACGAAATTTTAAAAGCTCAAACGTGCTGTTTTGCAAAAATAAAGCATTTTCAAGCATTTTACATCGTTGAAATCGTTCAAAAAAGACGCAATATTAATAAAAACGAATAAAAAAAATTTGTCTTTTTTTGGCCGTTTTATGCTTTAAAAACGCGTGATTAAAGCTCAAAACGTGCTTTTTTTTTTGCTAAAAATAAGCTTTTTTCAAGCTTTTTAGATCGGGGAAATCGTTCAAAAAAAGGACGAAATTTTTAATGAATAAAAAAAATTTCGTCTTTTTTATGTTGTTTTACGCGTTAAAAGGGCAAGAATAAAAGCTCAAAACGTGCTTTTTTGCTAAAATAAGCTTTTTTCAAGCATTTTAGATCGTTGAAATCTTTCCCAAATGGGCAATTTTTTTTTAAAAATTAAAATAAAAAATTTTCGTCATTTTTATGCTGTTTTACGCTTAAAACGAGATTAAAGCTAAAAAACGTGCTGTTTTGCTAAAATAAGCATTTTCAAGCATTTTAGATCGTTGTTTTCCCCAAATAGACGCAATATTAAAAAAAAACGAAAAATTTAAAAACCCCCTCCGTTTTATTTTGGGTTTTACGCTTTAAAAACGCTGATTAAACCCCTCAAAACGTGCTGTTTTGCTAAAATAAGCATTTTCAAGCATTTTAGATCGTTGAAATCGTTCAAATAGACGCAATATTAATAAAAACGAATAATAAAGAATTTCGTCGTTTTTATGCTGTTTTACGCGTTAAAACGCTGATTAAAACTCAAAACGTGCTGTTTTTGCTTTAAAATAAGCATTTTCAAGCATTTTACAGATCGTTTGAAATCGTTCAAATAGACACCGTATTAATAAAAACAGATAATAAAAAGGAATTTGCGTCGTTTTTATGCTGTTTACGCGTTAAAACGCAGATTAAAGCTCAAAACGTGCTGTTTTTGCTTTAAAATACCGCATTTTTCAGAAGCATTTTTAGATCGTTGAAATCGTTCCAAAATAGACGCAATATTAATAAAAACGAATAATAAAATTCGTCGTTTTATGCTGTTGCCGTTAAAACGCAGATTAAAGCTCAAAACGTGCTGTTTTGCTAAAATACGCATTTTTCAAGCATTTTAGATCGTTGAAATCATTCAAATAAAACAATAATAAAAACGAAAGATATTAAAAATTTCGTCGTTTTTATGCTGTTTAACGCGTTAAAACGCGGGTTAAAAGCTCAAAACGTGCTGTTTCGCTAAAATAAGCATTTTTCAAGCATTTTAGATCGTTGCAGAAATCGTTTAAATGGCGAAGCAATATTAATAAAAACGAATAATAAAAAATTCGTCATTTTTGTACTGTTTTACGCGTTAAAACGCAAAGAAGCTCAAAACGTGCTGTTTTTTGCTAAAATAAGCATTTTCAAGCATTTTTAGATCGTTGGAATCGTTCAAATAGAAACGTATTAATAAAAAGCGATATGAAATTCGTCGTTTTTATGCTGTTTACGCGTTAAAACGCAGATTAAAACTCAAAACGTGCTGTTTTGCTAAAATAAGCATTTTCAAGCATTTTGAATCGTTGGAAATCACGTTCAAATAGACGCAATATTAATAAAAACGAATGGCCAAATTTACGTCGTTTTTAAGCGCTGTTTTTGCGCGTCGAAACGCAGATTAAAACTCAAAACGGTAACTGTTTTTGCTAAAATAAGCATTTTCAAGCGGTACTAAGATCGATTTGAAATCGTTCAAATAGACGCAATATTAATAAAAACTAATAATAAAAATTTCGTCGTTTATGCTGTTTTACGCGTTAAAACGCAGATTAAAACTCAAAACGTGCTGTTTTGCTAAAATAAGCATTTTCAAGCATTTTAGATCATTGAAATCGTTCAAATAGACGCAATAAAAACCGATAACGAATGGCAAAATTTACCAAATTGTTTTTATGCTGTTTTGCGCGTTAAAACGCAGGAATAAAACTCAAAACGATACTGTTTTTGCTAAAACCGCATTTTCAAGCATTTTCAAGCATTTTTTAGATCGTTGAAATCGTTCAAATAGACGCAATGTGTAAAAACGAATAATAAAAATTTCGTCGTTTTTTTATGCTGTTTTACGCGTTAAAACGCAGATTAAAACTCAAAACGTGCTGTTTTGCTAAAATAAGCATTTCAAGCATTTTTAGATCACGTTGAAATCGTTTCAAATAAAGGCTGATAGCTAATAAAAACGAAGAATAATAAAAAAATTCTTCGTTTTTATGCTGTTTTACGCGTTAAAACGCAGATTAAAGCTCAAAACGTGCTGTTTGCTAAAATAAGCATTTTCAAGCATTTTAGATCACATTGAAATCGTTCAAAGCGAAGCGTATTAATAAAAAGCGAATGGCAGAAATTTCGTTGTTTTATATTTATTTTACGCGTTAAAACGCTTGATTAAAGCTCAAAACGTGCTGTTTTGCTAAAATAAACATTTTCAAGCATTTTAGATCGTTGAAATCGTTCAAAAATAGACGCAATATTAATAAAAAACGAATAATAAAATTCGTCGTTTTTATGCTGTTTTACGCGTTAAAACACAACGCAGATTAAAGCACAAAACGTGCTGTTTTGCTAAAATAAGCATTTTCAAGCATTTTAGATCGATTTAGAAATCGTTCAAATAGAAGCAATATTAATAAAAACAGAATAATAAAATTTCGTCGTTTTTTATGCTGTTTGCGTTTAAAACGCAGGGTAAAGCTCAGAACGTGCTGTTTTTGCTAAAATAAGCATTTTTCAAGCATTTTTAGATCGTTGAAATCGTTCAAAATAGACATAATATTAATAAAAAACTAATAATAAAAAATTCGTCGTTTTATGCTGTTTTACGCGTTAAAACGCAGATTAAAAACTCAAAACGTGCTGTTTTAAAATAAGCATTTTCAAGCATTTTAGATCGTTGAAATCGTTCAAATAGACGCAATATTTTTAAAAAACAATAATAAAAATTTCGTCTTTTTTATGCTTTTTTTAGGGTTAAAACGTAGTTTAAAAACCAAAACGTCTTTTTTGCTAAAAAAGCTTTTAAGCTTTTTAGATCGTTGAAATCGTTAAAAATAGACGCAATAAAAATAAAACGAAAATAAAAATTCCGTCGTTTTTATGCTTTTTGCGTTAAAACGCAGAATAAACTCAAAACGTCTTTTTTGCTAAAATGCCAAGCTTTTTTGATCGTTGAAATGTTCAAATAGACGCAAATTAAAAAAAAAATAAAAAAACGTCTTTTTCT
Organism: Dalotia coriaria; assembly: GCF_025399875.1. Taxonomy (NCBI): domain Eukaryota; kingdom Metazoa; phylum Arthropoda; class Insecta; order Coleoptera; family Staphylinidae; genus Dalotia; species Dalotia coriaria. The sequence goes on along the minus strand of NW_027046319.1, from coordinate 15,842 downwards.
CTGTTTACGCGTTAAACGCAGTTTAAAAACTCAAAACGTGCTGTTTTGCTAAAATAAGCATTTTCAAAATTTTAATCGTTGAAATCGTTCAAATGACGCAATATTAATAAAAAACGAATAATAAAAATTTCGTCGTTTTTGCTGTTTTACCGTTAAAACGCAGAAAAAAACCCAAAACGTGCCGTTTTGCTAAAATAACATTTTCAAGCATTTTAGATCGTTGAAATCGTTCAAATAGACGCAAATTAAAAAAAAAACGAATAAAAAAAAATTCGTCGTTTTATCTGTTTTACGCGTTAAAACGCAGATTAAAGCTCAAAACTTTTTTTTGCTAAAAATAAGCATTTTCAAAAATTTTGATCGTTGAAATCGTTCAAAAAGAACAAATATTAAAAAACGAATAAAAATTTCGTCGTTTTATGCTTTTCGCTTTAAAAACGCAGATTAAAGCTCAAAACGTGCTGTTTTGCTAAAATAAGCATTTTCAAGCTTTTTTAGATCGTTAAAACGTTCAAATAGAAGCAATATTAATAAAAACGAATAAAAAAAAATTCGTCGTTTTATGCTGTTTACGCGTTAAAACGCAGATTAAAGCTAAAAACGTGCTGTTTTGCTTGCTTTTCAAGCATTTTAATCGTAAACCTCAAATAGAAGCAATATTAATAAAAACGAATAAAAAAAAATTCGTCTTTTTTATGCTGTTTTCGCGTTAAAACGCAGATTAAACTCAAAAGGGCTGTTTTGCAAAATAAGCATTTTCAAGTTTTTAGATCGTTGAAATCGTTCAAATAGACGCAATATTAATAAAAACGAATAATAAAAATTTCGTCGTTTTATTCTGTTTTACCCGTCAAACACTGATTAAAGCTCAAAACGTGCTGTTTTGCTAAAATAAGCATTTTCAAGCATTTTAGATCGTTGAAATCGTTTCAAATAGAAGCAATATTAATAAAAACGAATAATAAAAAATTCGTCGTTTTTATGCTGTTTTGCGCGTTAAAACGCAGATTAAACTCAAAACGTGCTGTTTTTGCTAAAATAAGCATTTTCAAAGCATTTTAGATCGTTGAAATCGCGATTTCCATGACGCAATATTAATAAAAACGAATAATAAAAATTTCGTCGTTTTATGCTGTTTTACGCGTTAAAACGCAGATTAAAGCTCAAAACGTGCTGATTTGCTATAATAGCATTTTCAAGCATTTTTAGATCGTTGGGAAATCGTTCAAATGAAACGTATTAATAAAAACGAATAATAAAAAATTCGTCGTTTTTATGCTGTTTTGAGCGTTAAAACGTAGATTAAAGCTCAAAACGTGCTGTTTTGCTAAAATAAGCATTTTCAAGCATTTTTAGATCGTTGAAATCTTTCAAATAGAAGTAATATTAATAAAAACGAATGTAAAAATTTCGTCGTTTTATGCTGTTTTACTTGTTAAAACGCAGATTAAAGCTCAAAACGTGCTGGGCGCACAAAATAAGCATTTTCAAGCATTTTTAGATCGTTGAAATCGTTTTAAATAGAAGCAATATTAATAAAACGAATAATAAAGATTCGTCATTTTATGCTGTTTTACGCGTTAAAACGCAGATTAAAGCTCAAAACGTGTTGTTTTGCTAAAATAAGCACATCTTCAAGCATTTTAGATCGTTGAAATCGTTTCAAAATAGGCGCAATATTAATAAAACGAATTAATAAAAATTTCGTCGTTTTATGCTGTTTACTTGTTAAAACGTGAATTAGAAGCTCAAAAACGTGCTGTTTGCTAAAATAAGCTTTTTAAGCATTTTAGATCGTTGAAATCGTTCAAATAGACGCAATAAAATAAAACGAATATTAAAATTCCGTCGTTTTATGCTGTTTTACGCGTTAAAACGCGGAATAAAGCTCAAAACGTGCTGTTTTGCTAAAATAAGCATTTTCAAGCATTTTAGATCGTTAAAATCGTTCAAATAGACGCAATATTAATAAAAACGAATAATACAAAAATTCGTCGTTTTCATGCTGTTTTACGCGTTAAAACGCAGATTAAAGCACAAAACGTGCTGTTTCCAGCACAAAATAAACATTTTCAAGAATTTTAGATCGTTGAAATCTGCGTTCAAATAGACGCAGTATTAATAAAAACAGATAATAAAAATTTCGTCGTTTTTATGCTGTTTTACGCGTTAAAACGCAGAATAAAGCTCAAAACGTGCCGTTTTGCTAAAATAAGCATTTTCAAGCATTTTAGATCGTTGAAATGGTTCAAATAGACGCAATATTAATAAAAACGAATAATAAAAATTCGTCGTTTTTTATGCTGTTTTACGCGTTAAAACGCAGATTAAAGCAAAACGATGCTGTTTTGCTAAATAAGCATTTTCAAAAATTTTTAGATCGTTGGAAATCGTTCAAATAGAAGCAATATTAATAAAAACAGATGATAAAAATTTCGTCGTTTTTATACTGTTTTACGCGTTAAAACGCAGATTGAAGCTCAAAACGTGCTGTTTTAAAATAAGCATTTTCAAGCATTTTGAATCGTTGAGAATGTTCAGGTGAAGCAATATTAATAAAAACGAATAATAAAAATTTCACGTCGTTTTATGCTGTTTACGCGTTAAAACGCAGATTAAACTCAAAACGTGCTGTTTGCTAAAATAAGCATTTTCAAGCATTTTTAGATCGTTGAAATCGCTCAAATAGAGAAGCAATATTAATAAAACGAATATAATAAAAATTCGTCGTTTTATGCTGTTTTTACGCGTTAAAACGCAGATTAAAGCTCAAAACGTGCTGTTTTGCTAAAATAAGCACATTTCAAGCATTTTAGATCGTTGAAATCGTTCAAATAGACGCAATATTAATAAAACGAATAATAAAAATTTAAAATTACGTTTTATTCTGTTTACCCCGTCAAAACGCAGATTAAAACTCAAAACGTGCTGTTTTTGCTAAAAATAACATTTTCAAGCATTTTAGATCGTTGAAATCGTTAAATGACAATATTAATAAAAACGGAATAATAAAAATTCGTCGTTTTTATGCTTTTGTTTTACGCGTTGCGAAACGCAGATTAAAACTCAAAACGTGCTGTTTTTGCTAAAATACGCAGCATTTTGAAGCATTTTAGATCGTTGAAATCGTTCAAATAGACGCAATATTAATAAAAGCGAATAATAAAAATTTCGTCGTTTTTATGCTGTTTTACGCGCGTTAAAACGCAGGTGCTAGCTCAAAACGATATACGATTTGCTATAATAAGCATTTTCCAGCATTTAGATCGTTGAAATCGTTCAAATAGAAGCAATATTAATAAAAACGAATAATAAAAATTCGTCGTTTTTATACTGTTTTACGCGGTAAAACGCAGATTAAACTCAAAACGTGCTGTTTTGCTAAAATAAGCATTTTCAAGCATTTTTAGAATCGTTGGAAATCGTTCAAATAGACACAATAAAAATAAAACGAATGGCCAAAAATTTCGTCGTTTTATGCTGTTTACGCGTTAAAACGCAGGAATAAAGCACAAAACGTGCTGTTTGCGCTAAAATAAACATTTTTCAAGAAGCATTTGGGTGTTCAGAATCCCGTTTCAAATAGACGCAATATTTAATAAAAACGAATAGCCGAATTTTGTTTTGCTGTTTTACACGCGTTAAAACGCAGATTAAAGCACAAAAGCAGTGGCACCATTTTTTTACGCTTTCAAAAGAATACAAAAGCATTTTCAAGCATTTTTTAAGATCCCGATTTAGAAATCCGTTTTCAAATAGAAGCATCTGGCCAAGCGGGCGTAAAAATTCGTGGTTTTTATGCTGTTTACGCGTTAAAACGCGGATTAAAATAAAACGTGCTGTTTTGCTAAAAGTAAAGCATTTTCAAGCATTTTTTAGATCGTTGAAATCGTTCAAATAGACGCAATATTAATAAAAACGAGATAATAAAAATTTCGTCGTTTTTTATGCTGTTTTACGCGTTGAAACGCTGATTAAAGCTCAAAACGTGCTGTTTTGCTTCCAAAATAAGCATTTTTTAAGCATTTTAGATCGTTGAAATCGTTTTGAAATAGACGCAGTATTATTAAAAACGAATAATAAAAAGTTGTCGTTTTATGCTGTTTACGCGTTAAAACGCAGATTAAAGCTTTCAAAACGTGCTGTTTTGCTAAAATACGCATTTTCAAGCATTTTTAGATCGGTGGGAAATCGTTCAAATAGACGCAATATTAATAAAAACAGATAATAAAAAAATTCGTCGTTTTATGCTGTTTACGCGTTAAAACGCAGATTAAAGCTCAAAACGTGCTGTTTTTTGCTAAAATACGCATTTTTCAAGCATTTTAGATCGTTGGAAATCGTTTCGGAAATAAACAATATTAATAAAAAAACGAATAATAAAAATTTCGTCGTTTTATGCTGTTTTACGCGTTAAAACGCAGATTAAAGCTCAAAACGTGCTGTTTCGCTAAAATAAAACATTTTTCAGCATTTTGAATCGTTGAAATCGTTTAATAGAAACAGTATTAATAAAGCGAATAATAAAAAATCGTCATTTTATGCTGTTTTACGCGTTAAAACGCAGATTAAAGCTCAAAACGTGCTGTTTGCTAAAATAAGCATTTTCAAGCATTTTGAATCGTTGGAATCGTTCCAAATAGAAGCAATATTGTAAAAACGGAATAATAAAAAATTCGTCGTTTTGTAACTTGTTTTTACGCGTTAAAACGCGTTAAAGCTCAAAACGTGCTGTTTTTTAGCACAAAATAAAGCATTTTTCAAGCATTTTTTAGATCGTTTGAAATCGTTCAAATAGACGCAATATTAAAAAACCAAAAATAAAAATTTCGTCGTTTTTAAGCTGTTTTACGCGTCAAAACGCAGATTAAAACTCAAAACGTGCTTTTGTTTTGCTTCGTAAGCATTTTCAAAGCATTTTAGATCGTTGAAATCGTTCAAAATAGACGCAATATTAATAAAAACGAATAATAAAAATTTCGTCACGTTTTTTATGCTGTTTTTACGCGTTAAAACGCAGATTAAAACGCAAAGTGCTGTTTTTGCTAAAATAAGCATTTTCAAGCATTTTAGATCGTTGAAATCGTTCAAATAGACGCAATAAAATAAATAACGAATAATAAAGAATTTCGTCGTTTTTTTATGCTGTTTTACGCGTTAAAACGCAGGAATAAAAGCTCAAAACGTGCTGTTTTGCTAAAATAAGCATTTTCAAGCATTTTCAAGCATTTTAGATCGTTGAAATCGTTCAAATAGACGCAATATTAATAAAACAGCGAATAATAAAAATTTCGTGTTTTATGCTGTTTTTACGCGTTAAAACGCGAATTAAAGCTCAAAACATTGCTGTTTTGCTGCGATAAAGCATTTTCCAGCGGTACGCCCAGATCGTTGGAAATCGTTCCAAATAGAAGCAATATTAAATAAAACGAATAATAAAAAATTCATACGTTTATGCTGTTTACCGCGTTAAAACGCAGATTAAAGCTCAAAACGTGCTGTTTTGCTGAAGCCAGCATTTTCAAGCGATCGTTGGGAAATCGTTAGGCGGAAACGCAATATTAATGAAGCAGATAATAAAATTTCGTTGTTTTTGCTGTTTGTTTTACGCGTTAAACGCTGATTAAAACTCAAACGTGCTGTTTTGCTAAAATAAAAGCATTTTCAAGCATTTTTAGATCGTTGAAATCGTTCAAATAGACGCAATATTAATAAAAACGAATAATAAAAAAATTCGTCGTTTTATGCTGTTTACGCGTTAAAACGCAGATTAAAGCTTTCAAAACGATGTTTCATTTTGCTAAAGCCAGCGGCGATTTTTAGATCGTTGAAATCGTTCCAAATAGAAAGTAAATTAATAAAAACGAATAATAAAAATTTCGTCGTTTTATGCTGTTTACGTTAAAACGCAGATTAAAACTCAAAACATGCTGTTTTGCTAAAATAAGCATTTTCAAGCATTTTAGATCGTTGAAATCGTTTCAAATAGACGCAATATTAATAAAAACAGATAATATAAAAATTCTCGTCGTTTTATGCTGTTTTACGCGTTAAAACGATTAAAACTCAAAACGATACTGTTTGCTAAAATAAGCATTTTCAAAGCATTTTTGATCGTTGAAATCGTTCAAATAGAAACAATATTATTGATAAAAAGAATAATAAAATTCGTCGTTTTATGCTGTTTTACGCGTTAAAACGCAGATTAAAACTTCAAACCGTGCTGTTTTGCTGAAATAAGCATTTTCAAGCATTTTAGTCGCTGGGAAATCATTCAAAATAGACGCAATATTGGCAAAACAGATAATAAAGATTCGTCGTTTTTTATGTATTTTACGCGTTAAAAACGCAGATTGAAAGCTCAAAACGTGCTGTTTTGTTAAAATAAGCATTTTCAGCATTTTAGATCGTTGAAATCGTTCAAATAGGCGCGGCAGTAATAAAAACAGATAATAAAAAAATTCGTCACGTTTTATGCTGTTTTAGGCGTTAAAACGTAGATTAAAGAAGCTCAAAACGTGCTGTTTTGCTAAAATAAGCATTTTCAAGCACATTTTAGATCGTTGAAATCTTTCAGAATAAGTAATATTAATAAAACGAATAATAAAAATTTCGTCGATTTTATGCTGTTTTACTGCGTTAAAACGCAGATTAAAACAAACGTGCTGTTTGCTGAAATAAAGCATTTTCAAGCATTTTAGATCGTTGAAATCGTTCAAATAGACGCAATATTAATAAAAACGAATAATAAAAATTCGTCGTTTTTATGCTGTTTACGCGTTAAAACGCAGATTAAGCTCAAAACGTGCTGTTTTGCTTTAAAATACGCATTTTCAAGCATTTTAGATCGTTGAAATCGTTCAAATAGAAGCAATATTAATAAAAACGAATAATAAAAATTTCGTCGTTTTTATGCTGTTTTACGCGTTAAAACGCAGATTAAACTCAAAACGTGCTGTTTCGCTAAAATAAGCTTTTTTCAAGCTTTTTTAGATCGTTGAAATCGTTTAAATAGAAGCAATATTAATAAATAACGAATAATAAAAAATTCGTCATTTTTATGCTTTTTTACGCTTTAAAAACGCAGATTAAAGCTCAAAACGTGCTGTTTTGCTTTAAAATAAGCATTTTCAAGCATTTTAGATCGTTGAAATCGTTCAAATGAAGCATATTAATAAAACGAATAATAAAAATTCGTCGTTTTTATGCTGTTTTACGCGTTAAAACGCAGATTAAAGCTCAAAACGTGCTGTTTTGCTAAAATAAGCATTTTCAAGCATTTTTAGATCGTTGAAATCGCTCAAATAGAAGCAATATTAATAAAAACGAGTAATAAAAATTCGTCGTTTTTATGCTGTTTTACGCGTTAAAACGCAGATTAAAACTCAAAACGATGCTGTTTTGCTAAAATAAGCATTTTCAAGCATTTTAGATCGTTGAAATCGTTCAAATAGACGCAATATTAATAAAAACGAATAATAAAATTTCGTCGTTTTTTATGCTGTTTACGCGTCAAAACGCAGATTAAAGCTCAAAACGTGCTGTTTTGCTAAAATAAGCATTTTCAAGCATTTTAGATCGTTGAAATCGTTCAAATAGAAGCAATATTAATAAAAACGAATAATAAAAATTCGTCGTTTTATGCTGTTTTACGCGTTAAACGCAGATTAAAGCTCAAAACGTGCTGTTTTGCTAAAATAAGCATTTTCAAGCATTTTAGATCGTTGAAATAGTTCAAATAGACGCAATATTAATAAAAACGAATAATAAAAATTTCGTCGTTTTTATGCTGTTTTACGCGTTAAAACGCAGATTAAAGCTCAAAACGTGCTGTTTTGCTATAATAAGCATTTTCAAGCATTTTTAGATCGTTGAAATCGTTCAAATAGAAGCAATATTAATAAAAACGAATAATAAAAATCGTCGTTTTATGCTGTTTTACGCGTTGAAACGCTGATTAAAGCTCAAAACGTGCTGTTTTGCTAAAATAAGCATTTTCAAGCATTTTAGATCGTTGAAATCGTTCAAATAGACGCAATATTAATAAAACTGAATAATAAAAAATTCGTCGTTTTTATGCTGTTTACGCGTTAAAACGCAGATTAAACTCAAAACGTGCTGTTTTTGCTAAAAATACGCATTTTCAAGCATTTTAAGTCGTTGAAATCGTTCAAATAGAAGCAATATTAATAAAAACAGATAATAAAAATTTCGTCACGTTTTTATGCTGTTGTTTACGCGTTAAAACGCGATTAAAACTCAAACGTGCTGTTTGCTAAAATAAGGCATTTTCAAGCATTTTAGATCGTTGAAATCGTTTAAATAGAAGCAATATTAATAAAAAACGAATAATAAAAAAAATTCGTCATTTTTATGCTGTTTTACGCGTTAAACGCAGATTAAAGCTCAAAACGTGCTGTTTTTTGCTAAAATAAAAGCATTTTCAAAGCATTTTGAATCGTTGAAATCGTTCAAATAGAAGCAATATTAATAAAAACGAATAATAAAAAATTCGTCGTTTTTTATGCTGTTTACGCGTTAAAACGCAGATTAAAGCTCAAACGTGCATTTTGCTAAAATAATCATTTCAAGCATTTTTAGATCGTTGAAATCGTTCAAAATAGACGCAATATTAATAAAAACGAATAATAAAAATTCGTCGTTTTATGCTGTTTTACGCGTTAAACGCAGATTAAACTCAAAACGTGCTGTTTTTGCTAAAATAAACACTTTTCAAGCATTTTAGATCATTGAAATCGTTCAAACGAGACGCAATATTAATAAAAACGAATAATAAAATTTCGTCCGTTTTTTATTCACCGTTTTACGCGTTAAAAAACGCAGATTAAAGCTCAAAACGTGCTGTTTTGCTGTAATAAACATTTTTCAAACATTTAAATCGTTGAAATCGTTCAAATAGAAGCAATATTAATAAAAACGAATAATAAAAAAATCGTCGTTTTTATGCTGTTTGCGTTAAAACGCAGATTAAAGCTCAAAACATTAACTGTTTTGCTAAAATAAGCATTTTTCAAGCATTTTTAGATCGTTGAAATCGTTCCAATAGACGCAATAAAATAAAAAACGAATAATAAAAATTTCGTCGTTTTTATGCTGTTTTACGCGTTAAAACGCAGAATAAACTCAAAACGTGCTGTTTGCTAAAATAAACATTTTCAAAGCATTTTAGATCGTTGAAATCGTTTCAAATAGACGCAATAATGTAAAACGAATAATAAAGAACGTCGTTTTTATGCTGTTTTGCGTTAAAACGCAGATTAAAGAAACAAAACGTGCTGTTTTGCTTTAAAATAAGCATTTTTCAGGCAGCATGTTAGATCGTTGAAATCGTTCAAATAGAAGCAATATTAATAAAAACGAATAGCAAAAATTCGTCGTTTTTTATGCTGTTTTACGCGTCAAACGCAGATTAAGCTCAAAACGTGCTGTTTTGCTAAAATAAGCATTTTCAACATTTTAGATCGTTGAAATCACGTTTCAAATAGACGCAATATTAATAAAAACGAATAATAAAAATTTCGTCGTTTTTATGCTGTTTTTACGCGTTAAAACGCTGATTAAAAAGCTCAAAAACGTACTTGTTTTTGCTAAAATAAGCATTTTCAAAGCATTTTAGATCGTTGAAATCGTTCAAATAGACGCAATATTAATAAAAACTGATAATAAAATTCGTCGTTTTTTATGCTGTTACGCGTTAAAAACGCAGATTAAAGCTCAAACGTACGCTTGTTTTGCTAAAATACGCATTTCAAGAAGCATTTTAGATCGTTGGAATCGTTCAAAATAAACAATATTAATAAAAAACGAATAATAAAAATTTCGTCGTTTTTATGCTTTTGTTTTTACGCGTTAAAACGCAGATTAAACTCAAAACGTGCTGTTTCGCTGGTAAAGCATTTTCAAGCATTTGAATCGTTGAAACGTTTAAATAGAAGCAATATTAATAAATAACGAATAATAAAAAATTACGTCATTTTTATGCTGTTTTACGCGTTAAAACGCAGAATACAGCTCAAAACGTGCTGTTTTGCTAAAATAAGCATTTTCAAGCATTTTGGTGAAATCGTTCAAATAGACGCAATATTAATAAAGGCGACCGTAAAAATTTACGTCGTTTTTATGCTGTTTTACGCGTTAAAACGCAGATTAAAACAAAACGACGGTGGTTTTGCTACAAAATAAGCATTTTCAAGCATTTTGCCCAGACCGTTGAAATCGATTCAAATAGACGCAATAAAATAAAAAACGGGTAATAAAAATTTCGTCGTTTTTGTAACGGCGTTTAGCGGAATTAAAAGCTCAAAACGTGCTGTTTTTGCTAAAATAAGCATTTTCAAGCATTTTAAATCGTTGAAGTCGTTCAAATAGGCAAAATGTGGCAAAAACGAATAGCATAAAAAAATTCAGACGCTACCACGACGTTAAGCGCGTTAAAGCTCAAAACGTGCACCAAACCTGGCGCTGCGGCACAAATCGTTGAAGTCGTTCAAATAGAAGCAAATAATAATAAAAACGAATAATAAAAAATTCGTCATTTTTATGCTGTTTTGCGTTGAAAACGCGGGGTAAAAGCTCAAAACGTGCTGTTTTTGCTAAAATAAGCATTTTTCGGCATTTTAGATCGTTGAAATCGTTCAAAATAATGAAGACGCAATAAAAATAAAACGAATAATAGTTTTATTGTTTTCGCCGCTGCAATTTCAAGCACCGGGTAAACTCAAAACGTACGCTGCCGCAAACCAGCGCTTTCCGGCGGCAGTCGTTCGGCAGGCACCGGCATAAAGCGAAAACCGGTAAACTAAATTTCCGTCGTTTTATGCTGTTTTACGCGTTAAAACGCAGAATAAAAGCTCAAAACGTGCTGTTTTGCTAAAATAGCATTTTCAAAGCGGCAAATCGTTGAAGTCGTTTCAAATAGAAACGTATTAATAAAAAACGATAATAAAAATTCGTCGTTTTTATGCTGTTTTACGCGTTAAACGCAGATTAAAACAAAACGTGCTGTTTTGCTAAAATAAGCATTTTCAGCTTTTTAGATCGATTTGAAATCACGTTCCGATAGACGCAATAAAATAAAAACGAATAATGTAAAGAATTTTGTCCGTTTTATGCTTGATTTAAAACGCAGAATACGGCAAAAGCGTACTGTTTTTGCTAAAATAAGCATTTTCAGAAGCATTTTAGATCATTGAAATCTACGTTCAAATAAGGCAATGTAAAACGAATATAAAAAAAATTCGTGTTTTGCTGCTGTTTTACGCGTTAAACGCAGATTAAAAAGCTCAAAACGTGGTGTTTTGCTTTAAAATAAGCATTTTCAAGCATTTTTAGACCGTTGAAATCGAACCAAATAGACGCAATAAAATAAAACGAATAATAAAATTTCGTCGTCGTTTTATGCTGTTTTTACGCGCGTTAAAGCGATTTAAACCAGAAACATTTGTGCTGTTTTGCTAAAATAAGCGCATTTTCAAGCATTTACAAGATCGATTTAAATGCGTTTAAAATAGACGCAATATTAATAAAGCAGATAATAAAAATTTCGTCGTTTTTTATGCTGTTTTAAGCGTTAAAACGCAGATTCAAAATAAAATCCCGATGCTGTTTTGCTAAAATAAGCATTTTTCAAGCATTACCGTCGTTGAAATCGTTCCGGCCGAAGCAATATTAATAAAAGCGAATAATGAAATTTACCGTCGTTTTATGATGTTTTGCGTTAAAACGCAGATTAAAGCTCAAAACACGATGCTGTTTTGCTAAGTAAAGCATTTTAAGCGCACAAGATGATTTGAAATCGTTCAAATAGAAGCAATATTAATAAAAACGAATAATAAAAATTCGTAGACTTTATGCTGTTTTACGCGTTAAAACGCAGATTAAAGCTCAAAGCGTTTGCTAAAATAAGCATTTCAAGCATTTTAGTCAGCAAATCGTTCAAATAGACGGAAATATTAACTAAAAACAAATAATAAAAAATTTCGTCATTTTGTAACTGTTTACGCGTTAAAACGCTGATTAAAAACTCAAAACGTGCTGTTTTGCTAAAATAAACATTTTCAAAGTATTTAGATCGGTGAAATCAAAATAGACCGCAATATTAATAAAAACGAACAATAAAAAATTCGTCGTTTTTGTAATGCTGTTTTACGCGGTAAAACGCAGATTAAAGCTCAAAACGATGCTGATTTGCTAAAATAAGCATTTTCCAGTTTTAGATCGTTGGAAATCGTTCAAATAGAAGCAATAAGTAAACAGCGAATAATAAAAAATTCGTCGTTTTATACGCATTTTACGCGTTAAAATGCAGATTAAAGCTCAAAACGATACTGTTTTGCTAAAATAAGCATTTTCAAGCGCGCAGATCGTTGAAATCGTTCGTTCAAAAATGCGCGAAGCAATATTAGCAAAACAGAATAATAAAAATTTCGTCGTTTTATACCATTTTACGCGTTAAAACGCAGATTAAAGCTCAAAAGCGTGCGCTGTTTTAACAAATAAGCATTTGCAAAGCGTTTAGATCTGATTGCGAAATCCGTTTCAAATGGGCGCAATAATAAAACAGATAATAAAAATTTCGTCGTTTTTATGCTGTTTTACGCGTTAAAGGCACTGAATTAAAAGCTCAAAATAATGCTGTTTTGCTAGAATAAGCATTTTCAAGCATTTTAGATCGTTGAAATCGTTCAAATAGAAGCAATAATGGCAAAACGAATAATAAAAATTCGTCGTTTTTATACTGTTTACGCGGGTAAACGCAGATTAAAGAAAACTCAGAAGCGTACGGTAAATAAACATTTCAAGCATTTTAGATCGTTGAAATCGTTCAAATAGACGCAATAAAATAAAAACGGGTAAACTAAAAATTTCGTCGTTTTTTTTATGCTGTTTTACGCGTTAAACAGAATAAGTAAAGCGTGCGGTTTTTGCTAAAATAAAGCATTTTCTAAGCATTTTAGATCGTTGAAATCGTTTAAAATAGACGCAATATTGGCAAAACGAATAATAAAAATTTCGTCGTTTTTTATGCTGTTTTACGCGTTAAAACGCAGATTAAAGCTTCAAATCGTGCTGTTTTGCTAAAATAAAGCATTTTCGGCATTTTAAATCGTTGAAGTCGTTCAAATAGAAGCAATAATGGCAGAAACGAATAATGAAAATTTCGTCGTTTTTATGCTGTTTACGCGTGCAAAACGCGATTGGCTCCAAAACGTGCTGTTTGCTAAAATAGACATTTCAAAGGCTTTTTGAATCGTTAAATCGTTACGTGAGCGGCCAGCATAAAGCGAATAATAAAAAATTTCGTCATTTTTGTACTGTTTTACGCGTTAAAACGCGGAATAAATAAAGAAACGTGCTGTTTTTGCTAAAATAAGCATTTTCAAGCATTTTAGATTGTTGAAATCGTTCAAATAGACGCAATATTAATAAAAACGAATAATAAAAAATTCCTCGTCTTTATGCTGTTTTGCGTTCAGGCGCGAGATTAAAGCTCAAAACGTGCTGTTTTGCTTTAAAATAAGCATTTAAGCATTTAGATCATAGGAAATCGTTCAAAATGAGAAGCAATATTAAAAAAACGAACCGTAAAGAACAGTAGTTTTTATGCTGTTTACGTTAAACCTGCCGATTAAAGCTTTCAAGCATTTGCGAACTTTGCTAAAATAAGCATTTTCAAGCATTTTGGTCGTTGATCGTTCAAATAAGACACCGCAATATTAATAAAAACCAATAATAAAAATTTCGTCGTTTTATGGTGTTTTTACGCGTTAAAACGCAGATTAAAGCTCAAAACGTGCTTTGCTGGGAATAAGCATTTTCAAGCATTTTAGATCGTTGAAAATTTCAAATGAGCAATATTAATAAAAACGATAATCAAAAATCGTCGTTTTTAAATGCGTTTTAAAGGTTAAAGCATTTTAAACTAAAACGAGCTGTTTAAGCTAAATAAGATTTTCAGCATTTTTAGATCGTAAATGTTCAAATTTAAGCAATTTAATAAGTTGAATAATAACGCAATTAAAATTAAACTGTTTTAGGTAAAAGCGTTTAATCAAAATTGTTTGCTTATAAATAACATTTAAAGCATTTTGTCTAAAATCGATTAAAAAGCAATTTTAATATAAATTAATAAAATCGCGTTTTTATGCTGTTTTACGCTAAAAGCAATTAGTCTCAAAATGCTGTTTTGCAATTAACATTTAAAAGCATTTTAAACGTTGAAATCTTGAAAATAGACGCAATTTTACAAAACAATAAAAAAAAACGTCGTTTTTGCTTTTAGCTTAAAAGCAAAAAAAACAAAATCTTTTTTTAAAAAAGGTTTTTTAAAAACATTTTAATTTGTCTTTTTAAAAGCTTTATTAAAACGAAAATAAAAAAAGTTTTTTTGCCCTTTTAGTTTTAAAACCGAAAAATAAAAAGGCTTTTTAAAAAAAGGTTTTTAAAAACTTTTTAGTGTTAAACGTTAAAAAAGAAAAAATAAAAACGAAAAAAAAAAAATTTTGCGTTTTAGCTTTTTGCGTTAAACCGTTAAAAAAAACTTTTTTGCAAAATAAAAATTTTCGTTTTAATGTTAAACGTTAAAAGGAATAAAAATAAAAAGGTTTTTAAAATTTTCCCTTTTTTTAGCTTTTTTGCCGTTAAAAAATAAAATAAAACCGTTTTTTAAAAAAGTTTTTCCTTTTAGTGTTTTTTAAAAAAGGGGAATAAATAAAAACGTTAAAAAATTTTGTTTTTTAGCTTTTAGCGTTAAAACCGTTAAAAACCCAAAAAATTGAAAAAAAATAAATTTTCAAATTTTTAGCGTTAAACGTTAAAAAAAACTTTTTTGGAAAAAAAAAAAAAAAAAAAAATTTTTGTCTTTTTACGTTTTAGGAAACCAAATTAAAAAAAACCGTTTTTAAAATCTTTTAAAATTTTTAGCGTTAAACCGTTAAATAAAACTTTTTTAAAAAAAAAATTTTCCCTTTTAGTGTTTACCGTTAAAAGAAATTTAAAAAATAAAAAAATTGCTTTTTTGTTTAAAAAAAAGCTTTTTAAAAAGCATTTTAACTTAAATCTTTTCAAAAAAGCATTTTAAAACAATTAAAAAAATTGCTTTTTTAAATTGAGGGTTAAAACGAAAAAAATAAAAACCCTTGGGTTTGTTTTAAAAAAAAATTTTAAAAATTTTTTGTTTGAAATCTTTAAGCTTTTAAAAACGTTAAAAAATTTCTTTTTTTTTTGTTTTTATTAAAACGAAAATAAACCCTGCTGTTTTGCTAAAAAAGTTTTTTTAAAAATTTTAACGTTGTGTTAAAATAAGCAAAAAAAAAAACAATTAAAAAAAATTTTCTTTTTTATGCGTTTTTTAAAACAAAAAAAAAACCCCTGCTGTTTTGCTAAAAAAGGATTTTAAAACTTTTAATGTTAAACTTAAATGAAATTTAATAAAAACAAAAAAAATTTTTTTTATCTTTTTTTAGCGTTGTTTTAAAAACTAAAAGGGTTTTTTTTCCAAAAAAGGCTTTTAAGCATTTTAGATTTAAATGGGTTCAAATGGGAAATAAAAACGAAAAAAATTCGTTTTTTGCTGTTTTAGGGTTAAAACGCAGTTAAACTCAAAACGGCTGTTTTGCTAAAAAAAAACATTTTCGCAATCGTTAAAAGAAATCTTTTTTTTTTTTTTTTTTTTTTTTTTTTTTTTTTTTTTTTTTTTTTTTTTTTTTTTTTTTTTTTTTTTTTTTTTTTTTTTTTTTTTTTTTTTTTTTTTTTTTTTTTTTTTTTTTTTTTTTTTTTTTTTTTTTTTTTTTTTTTTTTTTTTTTTTTTTTTTTTTTTTTTT
>NW_027046318.1:0-27560 GCF_025399875.1 Dalotia coriaria | reverse complement strand
CTTTTTAAAGTTTTTTTAACGCGTTACGTTAAAAACATAAAAACGACGAAATGTTTATATTCGTTTTATTAATATTGCGTCTATTTGACGTTTCAACGATCTAAAAATTTGAAAATGATTATTTTAGCAAAACAGCACGTTTTGAGTTTAATCGCGTTTTAACGCGTAAAACAGCATAAAACGACGAATTTTATATTATTCGTTTTATTAATATTGTTCTATTTGAACGATTTCAACGATCTAAAATGCTTGAAAATGTTATTTTAGCAAAAGCAGAACGTTTGGATTTAATCTGCGTTAACGCGTTAAACAGCTTAAAACGACGAAATTTTTATTATTAGTTTTTTAATATTGCGCTATTAACGAAATTTTCAACATCTAAAATGCTTGATATATTTTATGAAAACACACGTTTTGAGCTTTAATCTGCTTTTACGTAAACAGCAAAAATGACGTGATTTTAATCTGTTTTATTAAATATTGCGTTATTTGAACGATTTTAATCTTAAAATTGCTTTGAAAAATTTGCTTTATTAGCAAAATTAACGATTTAGATTTGAATTGCTTATTTAACGCAAAACACAAAGCGAATTTTATTTATTTCGATTTTATTATATGCTATAAACGATTAACGATCTAAAATGCTTTGAAAATGTTATTTTTATCAAAATCAGCACTTTTGAGCTTTAATCGCGTTTTAACGCTAAAATTTTAGCAAAAAGCTTGACCATTTTAATTACGTTTTAGTTTAATAACTTTTAATTGAACGATTTTCAATTATAGTTTTGAAAATCCCTTGAATTTTACAAAATCAAACTTTTGAGAATTGCTTTTTTAGCGAAAACAGCACTTTGAAACTTAATCTTTTATTATCGTATTTAATTAAAACGCAATTTTGAAATTTCGTAACGATCTAAATATTGTTCAATTTGACTGATTTAAGCAAAAATGCACGTTTTGAGTTTAATCTGCGTTTAACGCGTAAAACAGCATAAAACGACAATTTTTATTATTCGTTTTTATTAATATTGCTCTTTTGAACGATTTCAAGATCTAAAATGCTTGAAAATGCTTATTTTTGCAAAACAGCACGTTTTGAGTTTAATCGCGTTTTAACGCGTAAAACAGCATAAAAGACGAAAATTTTTATTATTCGTTTTATTAATATTGCGTCATTTAACGATTTCAACGATCTAAAATGCTTTGAAAATGCTTTATTTTAGCAAAACAGCACGTTTTGGCTATATCGCGTTTTAACGGTAAAACAGCATAAAACGACGAAATTTTTATTATTCGTTTTTATTTTATTGCTCTATTTGAACGATTTCAACGATTCAAAATCTTGAAAATGCTTATTTTAGCAAAACAGCACGTTTTGAGCTTTAATCTGCGTTTTAACGCGTAAACAGCATAAAAACACGAATTTTTTATTATTCGTTTTTATTAATATTGCTTCTATTTGAACGATTTCAACGATCTAAAAGCTTGAAAATGCTTATTTTAGCAAAACAGCACGTTTTGAGCTTTTATCTGCGTTTTAACGCGTAAAACAGCATAAAAACGACGAAATTTTATTATTCGTTTTGTTAATTTCATTGCGTCTATTTGAACGATTTCAACGATCTAAAATCTTGAAAATGCTTATTTTAGCAAAACAGCACGTTTTGAGCTTTTAATCTGCGTTTTAACGCGTAAAACAGCATAAAATCATGATTTTTTATTATTGTTTTTATTAATATTGCTTCTATTTGAACGATTTCAACGATCTAAAATGCTTTGAAAATGCTTTATTTTGCAAAACAGCAAGTTTTAGTTTAATCTGCGTTTTAACGCGTAAAACAGCATAAAAACGACGATTTTATTATTCGTTTTTTTAACATTGCTATATTTTGAACGATTTCAACGATCTAAAAATGCTTGAAAATGTCTTATTTTAGCAAAACAGCACGTTTTGAGTTTTAATCTGCGTTTTAACGCTTAAAACAGCATAAAACGATGAATTTTTATTATCGCTTTATTTAATATTGCTCTATTTGAACGATTTCAACGATCTAAAATGCTTGAAATTGCTTATTTTACAAAACAGCATTTTTGAGTTTTAATCTGCGTTTTAACGCGTAAAACAGCATAAAAAACGATTTTTATTATTCGTTTTTTTAATTGCTTTATTTGAAACATTTCAACGATCTAAAATGCTTGAAAAATGCTTATTTTAGAAAACAGCACGTTTTGAGTTTTAATCTGCGTTTAACGTAAACGCATAAAAACGACGAATTTTTATTATTCGTTTTTATTAATATTGCGTCTATTTGAACGGATTTCAACGATCTAAAATGCTTGAAAATGCTTATTTAGCAAAACGCCGTTTTGTTTTTAATTTGCTTTTTAACGCGTAAACACATAAAAACGAAATTTTTTTTTATTCTTTTTTTATTTTTTGCTTTATTTGCGTTTTAAGACGCGTGCTTTTTTACCCAAACAGCACGTTTTGAGCTTTTCGCTTTTTAACGCGTAAAACAGCAAAAAAACGACAATTTTTATTATTCGTTTTTTTTAAATGCGGGGTCTATTTGAACGATTTAAACATCAAAATGTTTTTGAAAATGCTTATTTAGCAAAACGCACTTTTTGATTTTTAATCGCGTTTTAAGCGAAAACAGCAAAAAACACGAAATTTTTATTATTCTTTTTTTTAAATATTGCCCCTTTTTTGAACGATTTCAACGATCTAAAATGCTGTTTCCTTTTAGAAAAACAGAATTTTTTTGAGTTTTTTAATCTGCGTTTTAACGCGAAAAACAGCAAAAAAAACGACAAATTTTTTTAATTTTGTTTTTATTAATTTTGGGTCTATTTGAACGATTTCAACGATCAAAAAGTTAAAAATTTTATTTTAGCAAAACAGCACTTTTTGATTTAATCGCTTTTTTAACGCGTAAAACAGCATAAAACGACAAAATTTTTATTATTCGTTTTTATTAATATTGCGTCTATTTGAACGATTTCAACGATCTAAAATGTTGAAAATCTTTTTTTAAAAACAGCACTTTTGAGTTTAAATCTGCTTTTTTAACGCGTAAACACATAAAACGACGAATTTTTATTATTCGTTTTTATTTATTGCTTCTATTTGAACGATTTCAACGATCAAAATGCTTGAAAAGATTTTAGCAAAAAAAAAGTTTTGATTTTTTCTGCTTTTAACGCGAAAAACAGCAAAAAAAACGACAAATTTTTTTATTATTCGTTTTTATTAATATTGCTCTTTTGAACGATTTAAACGATCTAAAATGTTGAAAATTTATTTTAAAAACAGCATTTTTGGTTTATTCGCGTTTTAACGCGAAAAAACAGCATAAAACGACAAAATTTTTTATTATTCGTTTTTATTTTATTTTCTATTTAACGTTTCAACGATTAAAATGCTTAAAAAAGGTTTTTTTTACAAAACAGCACTTTTTAACTTTAATCTGCGTTTTAACGCGAAAAACAGCATAAAAAACGACGAATTTTTTTTATTATTCGTTTTTATTAATATTGCCATTTGAACGATTTCAACGATCTAAAATGTTTGAAAATGCTTATTTTAGCAAAACAGACGTTTTGAGTTTAATCTGCGTTTTTAACGCAAAACAGCAAAAAACGACGATTTTTTATTATTCGTTTTATTAATATTGCTTCTTTTTTTAACGATTTCAACGATTAAAATTTTTAAAAAATGCTTATTTTGCAAAACAGCACGTTTTGAGCTTTAATCTGCGTTTAAGGGGTAAAAACGAAAAAAAACGACAAATTTTTTTATTATTCGTTTTTATTAATATTGCTTCTATTTGAACGATTTCAACGATCTAAAATGCTTGAAAATGCTTTTTTTAGCAAAACAGCCTTTTGAGCTTTAATCTGCGTTTTAACGCGAAAAACGCATAAAACGACAAAATTTTTTATTTTTCTTTTTATTAATATTGCGTCTATTTAAACGATTTCAACGATCTTTTTAAAAATTTATTTTAAAAAACACACCGAGTTTTATTCGCGTTTTCGCGAAAAACAGCTAAAACAAAAATTTTTTTATTATTCGTTTTTATTTTTTTGCGTCTATTTAACGATTTCAACGATCTAAAATGCTTAAAAAGGTTTATTTTGCAAACACACGTTTTGAACTTTAATCGCTTTTTTTAACGCGAAAAAACAGCATAAAACGACGAATTTTTTATTTTTCGTTTTTATTAATATTGCTTCATTTGAACGATTTAAACGATCTAAATGCTTAAAAATGCTTATTTTAGAAAAAACAGCACGTTTGAGAATCTGCGTTTTAACGGAAACAGCATAAAACGACGTTTTTTTTTAATTATTCTTTTTTATTAATATTGTTCTTTTTTTAACGTTTTTCAACGTTTAAAATGCGAAATGCTTATTTTAGCAAAAAGCACGTTTTGAGTTTAATCTGCGGTTAACGCGAAAACAGCAAAAAAACGACAATTTTTTATTATTCGTTTTTATTAATATTGTTCTATTTGAACGATTTCAACGATCTAAAAATGCTTGAAAATGCTTTTTTTTAGCAAAACAGCCGTTTTGAGCTTTAATCTGCGTGTTAACGCGAAAAACGCATAAAACGACGAATTTTTATTATTCGTTTTATTAATATTGTTTATTTGAACGATTTCAACGATCAAAAATGCTTAAAAAATGCTTTTTTGCAAAACAGCCGTTTGAGTTTTAATCTGCGTTTTAACGCAAAACACATAAAAACAATTTTTTTTATTATTTTTTTTTATTAATATTGCGTCTATTTGAACGATTTCAACGTTTTAAAAATGTTTAAAAATGCTTTTTAGCAAAAAGAACGTTTTGAGTTTTAATCTGCGTTTTAAGGGAAAAACACAAAAACGACGTTTTTTTATTCGTTTTTATTAATAGTTCCCTTTTAACGATTTCAGGATCAAAAAATGCTTGAAAATGCTTATTTTAGCAAAACAGCACGTTTTATTTTAATCGCGTTTTAACGCGAAAACAGCATAAAACGACGAAATTTTATTTTTCTTTTTTTATTAATAGTTTCTATTTGAACGATTTCAACGATCTAAAATGCTTGAAAATGTTATTTTAGCAAAACAGCACTTTTTGAGTTTTAATCTGCGTTTTAACGCGTAAAACAGCAAAAAAAACGACGAATTTTTAATTTTTTTTATTAATTTCTTCTATTTGAACGATTTCAACGATCAAAAAATGCGAAAATGTTATTTTGCAAAACAGCACTTTTTGGAATCGCGTTTTAACGCGTAAAACAGCAAAAAAAACGACGAAATTTTTATTATTCGTTTTTTTTTAATATTGCCATTTGAACGATTTCAACGATCAAAAATGTTTGAAAATTTTTATTTTGCAAAACCACGTTTGAGTTTATTCGCGTTTTAACGCGAAAAACGAAAATTGAAACGACGAAATTTTTTATTATTTTTTTTTTATTTTTATTGCGTCTATTTGAACGATTTCAACGATCTAAAATGTTAAAAAGGCTTTATTTTAGCAAATAGCACGTTTTGGGTTTATTCTGCGTTTTAACGCGTAAAACACATAAAACGACGAAATTTTTTATTATTCGTTTTTTTTTTATTGGTCTATTTGAACGATTTCAACGATCAAAATGCTTAAAAAAGGTTTTTTTAGCAAAACAGCACGTTTTGAACTTTAATCTGCGTTTTACTAAAAACAAAAAACGACGAATTTTTTATTTTTGTTTTTATTTTTTGTTCTATTTGCGATTTAAAACGACTAAAATGCTTAAAAAATCCTTATTTTAGAAAAACACCCTTTTTGATTTTTAATCTGCTTTTTAACGCGTAAAACAGCAAAAAAAACGACGATTTTTTATTATTCGTTTTTATTAATATTTTTCGAACGATTTCAACGATCTAAAATGCTTGAAAATGCTTATTTTAGCAAAACAGCACGTTTTGAGCTTTAATCTGCGTTTTAACGCGTAAAACAGCATAAAACGACGAATTTTTATTATTCGTTTTATTAATATTGCTTCTATTTGAACGATTTCAACGATCTAAATGCTTGAAAATGCTTATTTTAGCATAACAGCACGTTTTGAGCTTTAATCTGCGTTTTAACGCGTAAAACAGCATAAAACGACGAATTTTTATTATTCGTTTTTATTAATATTGCTTTATTTGAACGATTTCAACGATCTATACGGTTGAAAATGCTTATTTTTAGCAAAACAGCACGTTTTGAGCTTTAATCTGCGTTTTAACGCGTAAAACAGCATAAAACGACGAATTTTTATTATTCGTTTTTTACAATATGCTTCTTATTTGAACAATTTCAACGATCTAAAATGCTTGAAAATGCTTATTTTAGCAAAAACAGCACGTTTTGAGCTTTAATCTGCGTTTTAACGCGTAAAACAGCATAAAAACGACGAATTTTTTTATTTCGTTTTTATTTTATTAATATTGCGTCTATTTTGAAACGTATTTCAACGATCTAAAATGCTTGAAAATGCTTATTTTAAGCAAAACAGCACGTTTTAGTTTAATCTGCGTTTTAACGCGTAAAACATAAAAACGTTCGTAATTTTTATTATTCGTTTTTATTAATATTGCTTCTATTTGAACGATTTCCAACGATCTAAAATGCTTTGAAAATGCTTATTTTAGCAAAACAAGCAGTTTTTGAGCTTTTATTCTGCGTTTTAACGCGTAAAACAGCATAAAAAACACGTAAATTTCTTATTATTCGTTTTTTATTAATATTGCGTCTATTTGAACGAATTTCAACGATCTGAAAATGCTTTGAAAATGCTTATTTTAGCAAAACAGCACGTTTTGAGTTTAATCTGCGTTTAACGCGTAAAACAGCATAAAAACGAGAAATTTTTATTATTCGTTTTATTAATATTGCGTCAATTTGAACGATTTTAACGATCTAAAATGCTTGAAAATGCTTTTTTTGCAAAACAGCACGTTTTGAGCTTTAACTGCGTTTTACGAAAACAGCATAAAAGCGACGAATTTTTATTATTCGTTTTATTAATATTGCTTCTATTTGAACGATTTCTAACGATCTAAAATGCTTGAAAAATGCTTATTTTTGCAAAAACAGCACGTTTTGAGTTTTAATCGCGTTTTAACGCGTAAAACAAGCACTAAAACGACGAATTTTTTATTATTCCGTTTTATTAATATTGCTTCTATTTGAAACGATTTCAACGATCTAAAATGCTTGAAAATGCTTATTTTAGCAAAACAGCACGTTTTGAGTTTTAATCTGCGTTTTAACGCGTAAAACAGCATAAAACGACGAATTTTTATTATTCGTTTTTATTAATATTGCTTCTATTTGAACGATTTCAACGATCTAAAATGCTTGAAAATGCTTATTTTAGCAAAAGAGCACGTTTTGAGTTTAATCTGCGTTTTAACGCGTAAAACAGCATAAAAACGACGAATTTTTATTATTCGTTTTTATTAATATTGCTGTCTATTTGAACGATTTCAACGATCTAAAAAATGCTTGAAAAGCTATTTTAGCAAAACAGCACGTTTTGAGCTTTAATCTGCGTTTAACGCGTAAAACAGCATAAAAACGACGAATTTTTTATTATTCGTTTTATTAATATTGCTTCATTTGAACGATTTAAACGATCTAAAATGCTTGAAAATGCTTATTTTAGAAAAACAGCACGTTTTGAGTTTTAATCTGCTTTTTAACGCGTAAAACAGCATAAAACGACAAAATTTTTATTATTTTTTTTATTAATATTCGTTTATTTGAAGATTTCAACGATAAAAAATGCTTGAAAATCTTATTTTAGCAAAACAGCACGTTTTGAGCTTTTAATCGCTTTTTAACGCGTAAAGAAAAAAAAAAAATTTTTTATTTTTTGTTTTTTTAATATTGCTTCTTTTGAACGTTTTGATCAAAAATTTTTTTAAAAATGCTTATTTTAGCAAAACAGCACGTTTTGAGTTTAATCGCTTTTTAAACGCAAAAACAGCATCGACAAATTTTTTTATTATTCTTTTTTATTAATATTGCTTTTTTTAACGATTTCAACGATCTAAAATGCGAAAATGTTTTATTTTAGCAAAACAGCACTTTTTGAGTTTAATCTGCGTTTTAACGCGTAAAACACATAAAAACGATGAATTTTTATTATTCTTTTTTTATTAATATTGCGTCTATTTAACCCGATCTTCTTGAAAATGCTTATTTTAGCAAAACAGCACGTTTTGATTTTTTAATCTGCGTTTTAACGCGTAAAACAGCAAAAACGACGAATTTTTATTATTCTTTTTTATTAATATTGCTTCTATTTGAACGATTTAAACGATCAAAATGCTTGAAAATGCTTATTTTAGCAAAACAGCCGTTTGAGCTTTATTCGCGTTTTAAGGGTAAAACACAAAAAAACGACAAAATTTTTTTATTATTCGATTTTTATAAATTTGCATCTATTTGAACGATTTAAACGATCTAAAATGCTTGAAAATGCTTATTTTAGCAAAACAGCACTTTTTTATTTTTAATCGCGTTTCGCGAAAACAGCAAAAAAAGGGCGTATTTTTATTATTCGTTTTTATTAATATTGCTTCTATTTGAATGATTTCAACGATCTAGAATGCTTGAAAATGCTTATTTTAGCAAAACAGCACGTTTTGAGCTGTAATCTGCGTTTTAACGCGTAAAACAGCATAAAACGACGAATTTTTTATTATTCGTTTTTATTAATATTGCGTCTATTTTGAACGTTTTCCCAACGATCCAAAAATGCTGAAAATGCTTATTTTAGCAAAACAGCGTTTTGAGCTTTATTCTGCGTTTAACGCGTAAAACAGCATAAAAACGACAAAATTTTTATTATTCGTTTTTATTTTTATTGCGTCTATTTGAACGATTTCAACGATCTAAAATGCTTGAAAATGCTAATTTTAGCAAAACAGCACGTTTTGAGCTTTAATATGCGTTTTAACGCGTAAAACAGCATAAAAACGACGAATTTTTATTATTCGTTTTTATTAATATTGCTTCTATTTGAACGACTTTAACGATCAAAAATGCTTAAAAATGCTTATTTTAGCAAAACAGCACGTTTTGAGCTTTAATCTGCTTTTTAACGCGTAAAAAAACATAAAACGACGAAATTTTTATTATTCGTTTTTAATATTGCGTCTATTTGAAACGATTTCAACGATGTAAAATGCTTGAAAATGCTTATTTTAAGCAAAACAGCACGTTTTGAGCTTTAATCTGCGTTTTAACGAGTAAAACAGCATAAAAACGACGAATTTTTATTATTCGTTTTATTAATATTGCTTCTATTTAAACGATTTCAACGATCTAAAATGCTTGAAAATGCTTATTTTAGCAAAACAGCACGTTTTGAGCTTTAATCTGCGTTTTAACGCGTAAAACAGCATAAAACGACGAAATTTTTATTATTCGTTTTTATTAATATTGCTCTATTTGAACGATTTCAACGATCTAAAATGCTTGAAAATGCTTATTTTAGCAAAACAGCACGTTTTGAGCTTTAATCTGCGTTTTAACGCGTAAAACAGCATAAAAAATCGACGTAAACTTTATTATTCGTTTTATTTTAATTCATTTAGCTTAATATGAACGATTTCAACGATCTAAAATGCTTTGAAAATGCGTATTTAAGCAAAACAGCACGTTTTGAGCTTTAATCTGCGTTTTAACGCGTAAACAGCATAAAACGAGAATTTTTATTATTCGTTTTTTAATATTGCGTCTATTTGAACGATTTCAACGATCTAAAAATGCTTGAAAATGCTTATTTTACAGCAAAACGCACGTTTTGAGCTTTTAATCTGCGTTTTAACGCGTAAAACAGCATAAAACGACAAATTTTATTATTCGTTTTTATTAATATTAGCTTCTATTTGAAATGATTTCAAACGATCTAGAATGCTTGAAAATGCTTATTTTAGCAAAACTGCACGTTTTGAGCTAACGCGTTTTAACTGCGTAAAACAGCATAAAACGACGAATTTTTATTATTCGTTTTTAATTATTGCGTCTATTTGAACGATTTCAACGATCTAAAATGCTTGAAAATGCTAATTTTAGCAAAAACAGCACGTTTTGAGCTTTAATCTGCGTTTTAACGCGTAAAACAGCATAAAACGACGAATTTTATTATTCGTTTTTATTAATATTGCTTCTATTTGAACGATTTCAACGATCTAAAATGCTTGAAAATGCTTATTTTAGCAAAACAGCACGTTTTGAGCTTTAATCTGCGTTTTAACGCGTAAAACAGCATAAAAACGACGAAATTTTTATTATTCGTTTTTATTAATATTGCGTCATTTGAACGATTTCAACGATCTAAAATGCTTGAAAATGCTTATTTTAGCAAAACAGCACGTTTTGAGCTTTAATCTGCGTTTTAACGCGTAAAACAGCATAAAACGACGAATTTTTATTATTCGTTTTTATTAATATTGCTTCTATTTGAACGATTTCAACGATCTAAAATGCTTGAAAATGCTAATTTTAGCAAAACAGCACGTTTGAGCTTTAATCTGCGTTTTAACGCGTAAAACAGCATAAAAACGACGAATTTTTTATATTCGTTTTTATTAATATTGCTTCTATTTGAAGGGATTTCAACGATCTAAAATGCTTGAAAATGCTTATTTTAGCAAAACAGCACGTTTTGAGTTTAATCTGCGTTTAACGCGTAAAACAGCATAAAACGACGAATTTTTATTATCGTTTTTATTAATATTGCTCTATTTGAACGATTTCAACGATCTAAAATGCTTGAAAATGCTTATTTTAGCAAAACAGCACGTTTTGAGCTTAATCGCGTTTAACGGTAAACAGCATAAAACGACGAATTTTTTTATTATTCGTTTTTATTAATATTGCTTCTATTTGAACGATTTCAACGATCTAAAAATGCTTGAAAATGCTTTATTTAGCAAAACAGCACGTTTTGAGCTTTAATCTGCGTTTTAACGCGTAAAACAGCATAAAAACGACGAATTTTTTATTATTCGTTTTTATTAATATTGCGTCTATTTGAACGATTTCAACGATCTAAAATGCTTGAAAATGCTTATTTTAGCAAAACAGCACGTTTTGAGCTTTTAATCTGCGTTTTAACGCGTAAAACAGCATAAAAACGACGAAATTTTTATTATTCGTTTTATATTAATATTGCGTCTATTTGAACGATTTCAACGATCTAAAATGCTTGAAAATGCTTATTTTAGCAAAACAGCACGTTTTGAGCTTTAATCTGCGTTTTAACGCGTAAAACAGCAGAAAACGACGAATTTTTATTATTCGTTTTTATTATATGCGTCAATTTGAACGATTTCAACGATCTAAAATGCTTGAAAATGCTTATTTTAGCAAAACAGCACGTTTTGAGCTTAATCTGCGTTTTAACGCGAAAAACAGCATAAAAACGACGAATTTTTATTATTCGTTTTTATTAATATTGGTCTATTTGAACGATTTCAACGATCTAAAATGCTTGAAAATGCTTATTTTAGCAAAACAGCACCGTTTTGAGCTTTAATCAGCGTTTTAACGCGTAAAACGACGACAACTTTTATTATTCGTTTTTATTAATATTGCGTCTATTTGAACGATTTCAACGATCAAAATGCTTGAAAATGCTTATTTTAGCAAAACAGCACGTTTTGAGTTTTAATCTGCGTTTTAACGCGTAAAACAGCATAAAAACGACGAATTTTTATTATTCGTTTTTATTAATATTGCTTCTATTTGAACGATTTCAACGATCTAAAATGCTTGAAAATGCTTATTTTAGCAAAACAGCACGTTTTGAGTTTTAATCTGCGTTTTAACGCGTAAAACAACATAAAAACGACGATTTTTTATTATTCGTTTTTATTAATATTGCTTCTATTTGAACGATTTCAACGATCTAAAATGCTTGAAAATGCTTATTTTAGCAAAACAGCACGTTTTGAGTTTTAATCTGCGTTTTAACGCGTAAACAGCAGAAACGACGAATTTTATTATCGTTTTTATTAATATTGCGTCTATTTAACGATTTCAACGATCTAAAATGCTTGAAAATGTTATTTTGCAAAACAGACGTTTTGAGTTTAATCTGCTTTTAACGCGTAACAGCATAAAACGAGAATTTTTATTATTCGTTTTATTAAATTGTCTATTTGAACTGATTTCTAACGACGTAAAATCTTGAAAATGCTTATTTTAGCAAAACACACGTTTTGATTTAACACGTTTAACGCGTAAAACAAAAAAAACGACGAAATTTTTGTTATTCCTTTTTAAAAATATTGCTCTATTTGAACGCGATTTAAACGATCTAAAATGCTTGAAAATGCTTATTTTAGCAAAACAGCACGGTTTTGAGTTTTAATCTGCGTTTTAACGCTAAAACAGCATAAAACGACGAATTTTTATTATTCGTTTTTATTAATATTCTTCATTTGAACGATTTCAACGATCTAAAATGCTTGAAAATGCTTATTTTAGCAAAACAGACGTTTTGAGCTGTAATCTGCGTTTTAACGCGTAAAACAGCATAAAAACGACAAATTTTTATTATTACGTTTTTATTAATATTGCGTCTATTTGAACGATTTCAACGATCTAAAATGCTTGAAAATGCTTATTTTAGCAAAACAGCACGTTTTTGAGCTTTTAATCGCGTTTTAACGCTAAAACAGCATAAAAACGACGATTTTTTTATTATTCGTTTTTATTAATATTGCGTCTATTTGAACGATTTCAACGATCTAAAATGCTTGAAAATGCTTTTATTTTAGCAAAAAGCACGTTTTGAGCTTTTAATTCTGCGTTTTAACGCGAAAACAGCATAAAAACGACGAAATTTTTATTATTCCTTTTTATTTTATTGCGTCTATTTGAACTATTTCAACGATCTAAAATGCTTGAAAATGCTTATTTTAGCAAAACAGCACGTTTTGAGTTTTAATCTGCGTTTTAACGCGTAAAACAGCATAAAACGACAATTTTTTATTATTCGTTTTTATTAATATTGTTCTATTGAACGATTTCAACATCTAAAATGCTTGAAAATGCTTATTTCAGCAAAACAGCACGTTTTGAGCTTTTAATCTGCGTTTAACGCGTAAACAAAAGATAAAAACGACAATTTTTATTATTTCGTTTTTATTATATTGCGGTCTATTTTGAACGATTTCAACGATCTATATGCTTTTGAAAATACTTATTTTAGCAAAAACAGCACGTTTTGAGCTTTAATCTGCGTTTTAACGCGTAAAACAGCATAAAACGACGATTTTTTATTATTCGTTTTATTAATATTAGGTCATTTGAACGATTTCAACGATCTAATATGCTTGAAAATACTTATTTTAGCAAAACAGCACGTTTTGAGTTTTTAATCTGCGTTTTAACGCGTAAAACAGCAAAAAAACCAAGGAATTTTTTATTATTCTTTTTTTATTAATATTGCGTCTATTTAAAAGTTTTCCCAACGTTTCAAAATGCTTAAAAAATGCTTTTTTAGCAAAACAGCACCGTTTTGAGTTTTTTAATCTGCGTTTAAGGGCGAAAAACAGCAAAAAAACGACAAATTTTTTTTATTATTCTTTTTTTATTAATATTGCGTCTATTTGAACGATTTCAACGATCAAAAAATGCTTGAAAATGCTTTTTTTAGAAAAAACAGCACGTTTTGAGTTTTTAATCTCCGTTTTTAACGCGTAAACAGAAAAAAACGACAAATTTTTTATTATTCTTTTTTTATTAATATTGGGTCTATTTGAACGATTTTCGATCTAATATGCTTGAAAATACTTATTTTAGCAAAACAGCACTTTTTTGAGTTTTTAATAAACGTTTTAACGCGTAAAAAAACATAAAACCACAAATTTTTTTATTATACGTTTTTTTTTAAATTTGTTTCTTTTTGAACGATTTAAAACGACCCAAAAAATGCTTAAAAAATGCTTTTTTTAGAAAAAACACCCTTTGTTTTTGAGTTTTTAATCTTGCTTTTTAACGCGTAAAACAGCATAAAACGACAAATTTTTTTATTATTCTTTTTTTTATTAATATTGCGTCTATTTGAACGATTTCAACGATCTAAAATGCTTGAAAATGCTTATTTTAGCAAAACAGCACGTTTTGAGCTTTAATCTGCGTTTTAACGCGTAAAACAGCATAAAACGACGAATTTTTATTATTCGTTTTTATTAATATTGGGTCTATTTGAACGATTTCAACGATCTAAAATGCTTGAAAATGCTTATTTTAGCAAAACACCACGTTTTGAGCTTTAATCAGCGTTTTAACGCGTAAAACAACATAAAACGACGAAATTTTTGTTATTCGTTTTTTATTAATGTGCGTCTATTTGAACGATTTCAACGATCTAAAATGCTTGAAAATGCTTATTTTAGCAAAACAGCACGGTTTTGAGCTTTAATCTGCTTTTAACGCGTAAAACAACATAAAACGACGAATTTTTATTATTCGTTTTTATTAATATTGGGTCTTTTTGGAACGATTTCAACGATCTAATATGCTTAAAAATTTCTTTTTTTTAGCAAAAAAAACACGTTTTAAAGGGTTTTTAATCTGCTTTTTAAACGCGTAAAAACAGCTTGAAAGGTTTTTTTTATTATTCGTTTTTTTTTAATGTGGGGTCTATTTGAACGATTTCAACGATCTAAAATGCTTGAAAATGTTATTTTAGCAAAACAACGTTTTGAGTTTTTATTCTGCGTTTTAAGGGAAAAAACAGCATAAAACGACGGAAAATTTTATTATTCCTTTTTTATTTTTATTGCGTCTTTTGAACTTTTCAACGATCAAAATCTTGAAAATGCTTATTTTGAAAACAGCACTTTTTTGAGTTTTTCCCTCCCTTTTTTTAACGCGAAAAACAGCAAAAAAACGACAAAATTTTTATTATTCTTTTTTTAAAATATTGCTTTTTTTGGGAACGATTTCAACGATCTAAAATGCTTAAAAAATGCTTTTTTTAGTAAAACAGCACTTTTTGGGGTTTATTCTGCTTTTTCGCGTAAAACAGCATAAAACGAAAAAAAATTTTTTAAATTATTCTTTTTTTATTAATATTGGGTCTATTTAAGGTTTTTCAACGATCTAATATGCTTGAAAAAAACATTTTAGCAAAAACAGCACTTTTTAAAGGTTTTTAATCTGCTTTTTAACGCGTAAAAAAACAAAAAAACGACGAATTTTTATTATTCGTTTTTATTAATTTAATTTGAACGATTTCCGAAAAAATGTTTTGAAAATGTTTTATTTTAGCAAAAAAACCCTTTTGAGCTTTAATCAGCGTTTAACGCGTAAAAAAAAAAAAAACCGAGAAATTTTTTGTTTATTCGTTTTTTATTAATTTTAAATTATTTAAAAGGGGTTTAAACAAATTAAAATGCGAAAAGTAGCTTTTTTTAGGAAAAAACAGCACCGGTTTTGGGGCTTTAACCCGCTTTTTTCGCGAAAACAAAACGAGGGGTTTTTATTTTGGTTTTTTTTTAAATTTTTGCTTCTTTTTTGAACGATTTCAACGATCAAAATGCTTGAAAATGCTTATTTTGGGCAAAACACCCGTTTTAATAAACCCCCTTTTTTAAGGGTAAAAAAACAAAAAAACGAAAATTTTTTTTTAAATTTCTTTTTTATTAATTTTTCCCGTCTTTTAAAACGATTTCAACGTTTAAAATTTTAAAAAACCTTTTTTTTGGCAAAAAAAGCATTTTGGGGTTTTTAAATCAGCGTTTTAACGCGAAAAAAAACAAAAAACGACAAATTTTTTTATTATTCTTTTTTTTTTATTAATTTTTCTTCTATTTGAACGATTTAAAAGCGATCAAAAATGGGAAAGCTTTTTTAGCAAAAAACCCAACGTTGTAAAGGTTTTTAATCTGGGGTTTTAACGCGTAAACAGCAAAAAACGACGAATTTTTATTATTCTTTTCCCTTTTTAAATATTGCTTCTATTTGAACATTTCAACGATCTAAAATCTTGAAAATGCTTTTTTTTGGGGAAACAGCACTTTTTGAGCTATAATCTGCTTTTTTAACGCGAAAAACAAAAAACGACGTTTTTTTATTATTGGTTTTTTTTAAATTTTGGTCTTTTCGTTTAAAAAAAGGGTTTTTTTGGGGGAAAAATTTTTATTCTGCGTTTTAACGCGTAAAACAGCATAAAAACGACAAAATTTTTTATTTTTCCCTTTTTTTATTTTTATTGCGTCTATTTGAACTATTTAAACGATCTAAAATGTTTGAAAATGCTTATTTTAGAAAAACAGCACCGTTTTGAGTTTTTAATTTTGCTTTTTTAACGCGAAAAAACAAAAAAACGACGAATTTTTATTATTCTTTTTTTATTAATATTGCTCTTTTTTGGGAACGATTTTAACGATCAAAAATGTTTTAAAATGCTTATTTCAGCAAAAAAAGCACGTTTTGAGTTTTTAATCTGCTTTTTTAACGCGTAAAAAAACAAAAAAACCGGGGGGAATTTTTTTATTATTCTTTTTTTATTAATATTGGGTTTTTTTGAACGTTTTTAACGATTTAATTGCTTGAAAATACTTATTTTAGAAAAAAACAGCACGTTTTGAGCTTTAATCTGGGGTTTTAAGGGTAAAACAGCAAAAAAAAACGACGAATTTTTTTTTTTTATTTTTTTTTTAAATATTGGGTCTATTTGAACGTTTCAAGATTTTAAAAAGGGCGAAAATACTTATTTTAGCAAAACAGCACGTTTTGAGTTTTAACCCAGGTTTTAAGGGTAAAAAAAAGTTTTTAAAAACCCGGTTTTTATTATACTTTTTTTATTAATATTGCTTCTTTTGAACGATTTCAAGGGATTAAAATGTTTAAAAAATGTTTTATTTTGGCAAAAAACCGAACCTTTTTTTGGGGGTTTTAATCTGGGTTTTAACGCGAAAAACAGAAAAAACGACTTTTAATTATTCTTTTTTATTTTATTGCTTCTATTTGAACGATTTCAACGATCTAAAATGCTTGAAAATGCTTTTTTTAAAGCAAAACAGCCGTTTTGAGTTTTAATCTGCGTTTTAACGCGAAAACGGCAAAAAAACGACGAAATTTTTTTATTATTCGTTTTATATTAATATTGCGTCTATTTGAACGTTTTCCCCAACGATCTAAAATGCTTAAAAATTTCTTTTTTTAAAAGGAAAACAGCACGTTTTGAGTTTTCGCTTTTTAACGCGAAAAACATTTTTAAAAACGACAAAATTTTTTTATTATTCCTTTTTTTTTTTTATTGCGTCTTTTGAACGATTTAAACGATCTAAAATGTTTTAAAAATGCTTTTTTTTAGCAAAACAGCACTTTTTAAGTTTTAATCTGCTTTTTTTAACGGAAAACCCGGCATAAAAACGACAAATTTTTTTATTTTTCGTTTTTTAAATATTGCCTATTTGAACGATTTCAACGATTAAAATGTTTTGAAAATGCTTATTTTAGAAAAACACCCGTTTTGAGCTTTAATCTGCGTTTTAACGCGTAAAACAGCAAAAACGAGGGTTTTTTTATTATTCTTTTTTTTTATTAATATTGCGTCCCGAAAGATTTCAACGATCAAAAAATGCTTGAAAAAGTTTTTTGGTGCAAAAACAGCACGTTTTGAGCTTTAATCTGCGTTTTAAGGGAAAAAAGTTAAAAACGACAAAATTTTTATTATTCTTTTTTTTATTAATATTGCGTCTATTTGAAGGGATTTCAACGATCTAAAATGTTTGAAAATGTTTTTATTTAGCAAAACAGCACTTTTTGACCCCAATCTCCCCAACGCGTAAAAAAACAAAAAAACGACTTTTTAATTATTCTTTTTTTTATTAAAAATTGGGTCTTTTTGGAACGATTTCATCGATCAAAAAGGGCGAAAATACTTTTTTTTAGAAAAACAGCACGTTTTGGGGGTTTTTAATCAGGGGTTTTAACGCGTAAAAAAGAATAAAACCACAAAATTTTTTATTATACGTTTTTTTTTTTAAATTTGCTTCTTTTGAACGTTTTCCCAACGACCCAAAAATTTAAAAAATGCTTATTTTAGCAAAAAAGCACGTTTTAAATTTTTTCTGCGTTTTAACGCGAAAAAACACCCAAAAAAAACGACAAATTTTTTTATTATTCTTTTTTTATTAATATTGCTTCTTTTTTTAACATTTCAACGATTAAAGGCTTAAAAAATGCTTATTTTAGCAAAACAGCACGTTTGAGTTTAATCTGCGTTTTAAGGGAAAAAAACAAAAAAACGACGAATTTTTTTTAAACCCCGTTTTTATTAAATTGCGTCTATTTGAACGATTTCAACGATCTAAAATGCTTGAAAATTTTATTTTAAAAACAGCACTTTTTGGGTTTTAATCTCTTTTTGGGCGTAAAAACAAAAAAAACGACGAATTTTTTAATTCTTTTTATTAATATTGGGTCTATTTGAACGATTTCAACGATCACAAAATGCTTGAAAATGCTTATTTTAGCAGCAAAACACCACGTTTTGAGCTTTTAATCAGCGTTTTAACGCGTAAAACAACACTCTAAAACGACGAAATTTTTGTTATTCGTTTTTATTAACGCTGTGCATCTATTTGAACATTTGATTTCAACGATCTAAAATGCTTGAAAATGCTTGTTGCAGCAAAACAGCACGGTTTTGAGGCTTTTAATCTGCACGTTTTAACGCGTAAACAGCATAAAAACGACAGGTACATTATTCGTTTTTTATTATGTGCTTCTATTTGAACGATTTCAACGATCTAAAATGCTTGAAAATGCTTATTTTAGCGGCAGGCTGTAATCTGCGTTTTAACGCGTAAAACGAAAAAACGACAAATTTTTGATATTCGTTTTTATTAATATTGCGTTTATTTGAACGATTTCAACGATCTAAAATGCTTGAAAATGCTTATTTTAGCAAAACAGCGCGTTTTTGAGGCACAATCTGCGTTTTAGCGTAAACAACATAAAACGACAATTTTTATTATTCGTTTTTATTAACTGTGCTTCTGTTGAACGATTTCAGCGATCTAAAATGCTTGAAAATGCTTATTTCAGCAAAACAGCACGTTTGAGCTTTTAATCTGCGTTTTAACGCGTAGAAGCAACATAAAAGCGACGAATTTTTATTATTCGTTTTTATTAATATTGGGTCTATTTGAACGATTTCAACGATCTAATATGCTTGAAAATTACTTTATTTTAGCAAAACGAAACACGTTTTGAAGGAGCTTTAATCTGCGTTTTAACGCGTAAAACAGCAGCTTGACAGTGATTTTTATTATTCGTTTTTTGATAATGTGCGCGTCTATTTGAACGATTTCAACGATCTAAAATGCTTGAAAATGCTTATTTTAGCAAAACAACGTTTTGAGCTTTTATTCTGCGTTTTAACGCGTAAACAGCTTTATAAAACGACAGGAATTTTATTATTCCTTTTTTATTTTTATTGCGTCTGTTGAACTATTTCAACGATCTACGTCTTGAAAATGCTTATTTTGAAACAGCACGTTTTTGAGCTTTGTCCTGCACGTTTTAACGCGTAAACAGCATAAAAGCGACAGATTTTTATTATTCGTTTTTATTAATATTAGCTATTTGGAACGATTTCAACGATCTAAAATGCTTGAAAAATGCTTATTTAGTAAAACAGCACGTTTTGAGTATTCTGCGTTTAACGCGTAAAACAGCATAAAACGACAGAAATTTTTATTATTCGTTTTTTATTAATATTGGGTCTATTTGAACGATTTCAACGATCTAATATGCTTGAAAATAACATTTTAGCAGCAAAACAGCACGTTTTGAGCTTTTAATCTGCGTTTTAACGCGTAAAACAGCATAAAAACGACGAATTTTTATTATTCGTTTTTATTAATATTAGTCTATTTGAACGATTTCAACGATCTAAAATGCTTGAAAATGCTTATTTTAGCAAAACACCACGTTTTGAGCTTTAATCAGCGTTTAACGCGTAAAAACAACATAAAACGACGAAATTTTTGCATTTATTCGTTTTTTATTAATGTGCACGTCTATTTGAACGATTTCCAACGATCTAAAATGCTTGAAAAGTAGCTATTTAGCAAAAACAGCAGCACGGTTTTGAGCTTTAATCTGCGTTTTTAACGCGTAAAACA
Source organism: Dalotia coriaria (assembly GCF_025399875.1). Lineage (NCBI taxonomy): Eukaryota > Metazoa > Arthropoda > Insecta > Coleoptera > Staphylinidae > Dalotia > Dalotia coriaria. The sequence goes on along the minus strand of NW_027046318.1, from coordinate 7,368 downwards.
GCACTTGACGAATTTTTATTATTCGTTTTTATTAAATATTGCTTCTATTTGAACAGATTTCAACGATCACAAATGCTTGAAAATGCTTATTTTGCCGGCGAAACAGCGTTTTGAGCTGGCAATCTGCGTTTTAACGCGTAAAACAGCATAAAACGACAAATTTACTATTACATTTCGTTTTTATTAATATTGCGTCTGTTGAACGATTTCAACGATCTAAAATAACTGCGAAAAACCTTTATTTTGTGCAGCAAAGCAAGCATTTTGAGCTTTACAATCAGCGTTTTAACGCGCAAAAAAGCATAAAACGACGAATTTTATTATTCGTTTTTTTATTAATATTACTTCTATTTGAACGATTTCCAGCGATCTAAAATGTGAAAATGCTTATTTTAGCAGCAAAAAGCAACGTTGTGAAGAGCTTTAATCTGCGGTTTTAACGCGTAAACAGCATAAAACGACGAATTTTTATTATTCGTTTCTTATTATATTGCTTCTATTTGAACGATTTCAACGATCTAAAATGCTTGAAAATGCTTATTTAGCAAACAGCACGTTTTGAGCTATAATCTGCGTTTTAACGCGTAAACATAAAAGCGACGATTTTTTTATTATTCGTTTTATTAATATTGCGTCTGTTGGGGCGTTTCAACGATCTAAAATGCTTGAAAATGCTTATTTTGCAGCAAAACAGCACGTTTTGAGAGCTTTTATTCTGCGTTTTAACGCGTAAAACAGCATAAAAACGACGAAATTTTATTATTCCTTTTTTATTTTTATTGCGTCTATTTGAACTATTTCAGCGATCTAAAATGCTTGAAAATGCTTATTTTAGCAAACAGCACGTTTTGAGCTTTTAATCTGCGTTTTTAACGCGTAAAAACAACATAAAACGACGAATTTTTATTATTCGTTTTTATTAATATTGCATCTATTTGAACGATTTCAACGATCTAAAATGCTTGAAAATGCTTATTTCAGCAAACGAAGCACGTTTTGAGCTTTTAATCTGCGTTTTTAACGCGTAAAACAACACTCACGCGGGCGGAATTTTTTTATTATTCGTTTTATTAATATTGGGTCTGTTGAACGATTTTGAACGATTTAATGTGCTTGAAAATACTTATTTTAGCAAAACAGCACGTTTTAGAGCTTTAATCTGCGCGTTTTAACGTAAAACAGCATAAAACGACGAATTTTTTTTTATTTATTTGGTTTTTATTAATATTGGAGTCTATTTGAACGTTTCAACGATCTAATAATGGCGAAAATACTTATTTTAGCAAAACAGCACGTTTTGAGCTTTAATCCAGCGTTTTAACGTAAAACAGCATAAAAACCGCAGGTACTGCATTATACGTTTTTTATTAATATTGCTTCTGGCTGAACGATTTCAACGATCTAAAATGCTTGAAAAATGCTTATTTTGGCAAAGAAACCGAAGCACGTTTTTTGAGGAAGGCTTTTAATCTGCGTTTTAACGCGTAAAGGCAGCAAAAGCGACGGGTACATTATTCGTTTTATTGTGCATTGCTTCTATTTGAACGATTTCAACGATCTAAAATGCTTGAAAATGCTTATTTACAGCAAAACAGCGCGTTTTGAGCTTTAATCTGCGTTTTAACGCGTAGGCGGCAACAAAAACGACGAAATTTTTTATTATTCGTTTTATATTAATATTGCGTCTATTTGAACGATTTCAACGATCTAAAATGCTTGAAAATTAACTTATTTTAGCAAAACAGCACGTTTTGAGCTTGTTAACGCGTTTTAACGCGTAAACACTTTATAAAACGACGAAATTTTTTATTATTCCTTTTTTATTTTATTGCGTCTGTTGAACGATTTCAGCGATCTAAAATGCTTGAAAATGCTTATTTTTAGCGAAACAGCACGTTTGAGCTTTTAATCTGCGTTTTTTAACGTGTAAACCGGCATAAAAACGACGAATTTTTTGATATGCGTTTTGGTAAACGTATTGCTTCTATTTGAACGATTTCAACGATCTAAAATGCTTTGAAAATGCTTATTTTAGCAAAACAGCGTTTTGAGCTTTAATCTGCGTTTTAACGCGTAAAACAGCAAAACGACGGTACTTTATTATTCGTTTTTTTTATTAATATTGCGTGGCCCGAAAGATTTCAACGATCTAAAATGCTTGAAAAATGCTTGGCTGCAGCAAAACAGCACGTTTTGAGCTTTAATCTGCGTTTTAACGTAAAACAGCATAAAAACGACGAAGATTTTTATTATTCGTTTTTTTTATTAATATTGCGTCTATTTGAACGATTTCAACGATCTGAAATGCTTGAAAATGCTTATTTAGCAAAACAGCACGTTTTGAGCCCAATCTGCCCCAACGCGTAAACAACATAAAAACGACGGGTACATTATTCGTTTTTTTATTAATAATTGGGTCTATTTGAACGATTTCATCGATCTAATAATAGCAGAAAATACTTATTTTTAGCAAAACAGCACGTTTTGAGGGGCTTTTAATCAGCGGATTTTAGCGCGTAAACAGAAGAATAAAACCACGAAGATTTTTTATTATACGTTTTTTTTTATTAATATTGCTTCTGTTGAACGATTTCAACGATCACAAAATGCTTGAAAATGCTTATTTTAGCAAAACAAGCACGTTTTGAACGTCTGCGTTTTAACGCGTAAAAACAGCGCATAAAACGACGAATTTTTATTATTCGTTTTTTTATTAATATTGCTTCTATTTGAACATTTCAACGATCTAAAATGCTTGAAAATGCTTATTTTAGCAAAACAGCACGTTTGAGATTTAATCTGCGTTTTAACGTAAAACAACATAAAACGACGAATTTTTATTATTCGTTTTTATTAATATTGCGTCTATTTGAACGATTTCAACGATCTAAAATGCTTGAAAATCTTATTTTAGCAAAACAGCACGTTTTGGTAATCTACATTTAACGCGTAAAAACAACAAAAACGACGAATTTTTTATTATTCGTTTTATTAATATTGCTTCTATTTGAACGATTTCAACGATCTAAATCTTGAAAATGCTTATTTTAGTAGTAAAAACAGCACGTTTGAGCTTTTATTCTGCGTTTAACGCGGTAAAACAACATAAAACGACGAAATTTTATTATTCGTTTTTATTAATATTGCGTCTATTTGAACGATTTCAACGATCACAAAAATGCTTAAAATGCTTATTTTTAGCAAAACAAGCGCGTTTGAACTTAATCTGCGCTTTAACGCGTAAAACAGCATAAAACGACGAATTTTTACATTATTCGTTTTTTATTATGTGCTTCTATTTGAACGATTTCAAGGATCACAAATGCTTGAAAATGCTTTACCAGCAAAACAGCACGTTTTGAACTTTTAATCTGCGTTTAACGCGTAAAACAACATAAAAACGGCATTTTATTATTCGTTTTTATTAATATTCTTCTATTTGAACGATTTCAACGATCTAAAATGCTTGAAAAATGCTTATTTTAGCAAAACAGCACGTTTGAGCTTTAATCTGCGTTTTTTAACGCGTAAAACAGCATAAAAACGACGAATTTTTATTATTCGTTTTTTTTTTTATTAATATTGCGTCTATTTGAACGATTTCAACGATCTAAAATGCTTGAAAAATGCTTATTTTAGCAAAACAGCACGTTTTGGTAATCAGCGTTTTAACGCGTAAAACAGCATAAAACGACGAAATTTTTTGTTATTCGTTTTTATTAATATTGCGTCTATTTGAACGATTTCAACGATCTAAAATGCTTGAAAATGCTTTTTTTAGAAAAACAAAATTTTTAGCTGAATTGCTTTTTAACCAAAAAAAAAAGAGTTTTTTTTTTTTTATTAAAGGGGAAAAACGATTTAAATTTGTTTAAAAAATGCTTTTTTTTACAAAAAACGTTTTAAACTTTTAAGGGGTTTTAAAAAAGCAAAAACGACGTTTTTTATTCGTTTTTTTAAAGCTAGACGATTTTTTAAAAGGTTAAAAAGGGCTTATTTTTAGAAAAAAGCGTTTTGCATTCTTTTTAAAAAAAACGCTCGCAAAATTTTTTTACGTTTTTTTTTAAATATTGTTTATTTGCATTAACGATTAAAAGGGAAAATGTTTTTTGAAAAAACCCCTTTTTAGCAACCTTTTTTAACGCGTAAAACGCAAAAAAACAAAATTTTTTTTATTTTTTTTTTAAATATTGCCTTTCGTTTAACGATCAAAAGTTAAAAATGCTTATTTGAAAAACAGCATTTTTTGGGTTTTTTCCTTTAACGCAAAAACAAAAAACCAAATTTTTTTATTTTTTTTTTTAAATACGTCTAGCTTTCAACGACTCGAAAATTATTTTGCAAAACGCCTTTTTTGATTTTAACAGGTTTTCGCAAAAAAGCTAAAAACGACAAAATTTTTTTTTTAAATGTTATTTAACAAACAACCTGTTTAAAAATCTTTTTTAAAAGCAAAAACACTTTTGGTTTATTCGCTTTTCCCAAAAAACGAAAAAAAAACGCGTTTTTTTAAGTTTTTTTTTTTTTCGATTTGAACTTTCCGCAAAATGCTTAAAACAAAAAAACGCCGTTTTCCTTTAACCGTTTTAAGCAAAAAACACTAAAACCAAAATTTTTTTAAAAAATTTTTTTATTTTTTTATTTGCATTTAACGATTAAAATCAAAATTTTTTTTTAAAAAATTTTTGGGAAATCTGCTTTTTAAGCGTAAACAGAAAAAAAGACGTTTTTTTTATTATTCGTTTTTATTTATTGCTTCTATTTGAACATTTCAACGATCTAAAAAAAATTTTTATTTTAGAAAAACAGACGTTTTGGCTTTAATCTGCTTTTAAAAAAAAAAAAAAAAAAATTTTTTTTTTTTTTTTTTAATATTCTCTATTTGAAAAACCAAAAAAATTTAAAATTTATTTTTAGAAAAACAGATTTTTGAGTTTTAATCGCTTTTTAACGAAAAAATAAAACGACAAATTTTTTTTATTATTCGTTTTTATTAATATTGCTCTATTTGAACGATTTCAATGATCTAAAATGCTTGAAAATGCTTATTTTAGCAAAACAGCACGTTTTGAGCTTTAATCTGCGTTTAACGCGTAAAACAGCATAAAAACGACGAATTTTTATTATTCGTTTTTATTAATATTGCTTCTATTTGAACGATTTCAACGATCTAAAATGCTTGAAAATGCTTATTTTAACAAAACAACGTTAGTTTTATTCTGCGTTTTTTAACGTAAAACAGATTAAAACGACAAATTTTTATATTCTGTTTTTATTTTTTTAGCTAATTTACGAATTTCAAATCTTAATGTTTGAAAATGCTTATTTTAAAACACGAAATTTTTTTATTCTTCGTTTTAATGCTAATTAACGATTAAAACAAATTCTTGATTATCGTTTTTTTTATAATATAGCACGTTTTGAGCGATTTAAATGCTTAAATGCTTATTGAACACAATAAAAGACGTAATTTTTATTATCGTTTGTATAAAATGAAAACGACGAATTTATTTAACGATTTATAATTTGAACTATTTTATTTCAAAACGCACTAAAATGCTTGAAAATGCTTTAACGCTTAAACAAAAAACGCATTTAAAATTTTAAATTGCGTTTTTAATTAAATAACGATTATTTATGTTTTTCAACGATCTAAATGTTGAAAATGCTTTTTTAGCAAAAACCCGTTTTGATTTTATTCTGCGTTTTGAAGCTTTAACAGCATAAAACGAAAAATTTTTATTATTCTTTTTTATTTTTTTTCTATTTGAACAATTTAACGATCTAAATGCTTGAAAATGCTTATTTTAGCAAAACAGCACGTTTTGAGCTTTAATCTGCAGTTTTTAACGCGTAAACGGTAAACAAAACGACGAATTTTTATTATTCGTTTTTATTAATATTGCTTCTATTTGAACGATTTCAACGATCTAAAATGCTTGAAAATGCTTTTTTAGTAAAACAGCACGTTTTGAGCTTTATTCTGCGTTTAACGCGTAAAACAGCATAAAAACGACGAAATTTTTATTATTCGTTTTTATTAATATTGCGTCTATTTGAACGATTTCAACGATCTAAAATGCTTGAAAATGCTTATTTTAGCAAAACAGCACGTTTTGAGCTTTAATCTGCGTTTTAACGCGTAAAACAGCATAAAAACGACGAATTTTTTATTATTCGTTTTTATTAATATTGGGTCTATTTGAACGATTTCAAATCTTAAAATGCTTTGAAAATGCTTATTTTAGCAAACACCACGTTTTGAGCTTTAATCAGCGTTTTAACGCGTAAAACAACATAAAACGACGAAATTTTTGTTATTCGTTTTTATTAATATTGGTCATTTGAACGATTTCAACGATCTAAAATGCTTGAAAATGCTTATTTTGGGCAAAACAGCACGGTTTTGAGCTTTAATCTGCGTTTAACGAGTAAAACAGCATAAAACGACGAATTTTTTATTCGTTTTTATTAATTTGCTTCTATTTGAACGATTTCAAACGATCTAAAATGCTTGAAAATGCTTATTTTAGCAAAACAGCACGTTTTGAGCTGTAATCTGCGTTTAACGCGTAAACAGCATAAAACGACAAATTTTTTTTTATTCGTTTTTATAATATTGCGTCTATTTGAACGATTTCAACGATCTAAAATGCTTGAAAATGCTTTTTAGCAAAGACGTTTTGAGCTTTAATCAGCGTTTTAACGCAAAAAAGCATAAAAACGACGAATTTTTATTATTCTTTTTTTATTAATATTGCTTCTATTTGAACGATTTCAACGATCTAAAATGCTTGAAAATGCTTATTTTAGCAAAACGCACGTTGTGGCTTTAATCTGCGTTTTAACGCGTAAAACAGCATAAAACGACGAATTTATTATATTCGTTTCTTATTAACATTGCTTCTATTTGAACGATTTCAACGATCTAAAATGCTTGAAAATGCTTATTTTAGCAAAACAGCACGTTTTGAGTTTAATCTGCGTTTTAACGGCAAACAGCATAAAAACGACGATTTTTTTTATTATTGTTTTATTAATATTGCGTCTATTTGAACGTATTTCAACATCAAAAATGCTTTGAAAATGCTTATTTTAGCAAAACAGCACGTTTTGAGCTTTATTCTGCGTTTTACGCGTAAAACAGCATAAAACGACGAAATTTTTATTATTCCTTTTTATTTTTATTGTCATTTGAACTATTTCAACGATCTAAAATGCTTGAAAATGCTGTTTTAGCAAAACAGCACGTTTAGCAATTTTTACCTAATTTATACGATAATTTTATCTTTTTAAATTTTTTGAAAATTTGTTAAATGCTTAAAGACACAAAACGCATTTATTAAGGTTTTTAACCGTAAAACAACA
>NW_027046317.1:0-27607 GCF_025399875.1 Dalotia coriaria | reverse complement strand
TTAAAATTTTTTTTTTGAAAAACGTTTTGGTTTTAAGGGGTTTTAACGCAAAAAAACCTAAAACGTTTTTTTTAACGTTTTTTTAATTTGCTCTTTTAAGGGTTTAACAAAAAAAAAGTTAAATCTTTTTTAAAACCCCTTTTTGGCTTTAATTTTTTTAAGCAAAAAACCCCCAAAAAACTTTTTATTTTCTTTTTTATTAAAGCTCAAAAGATTTAACGTTAAAAAATGTTAAAAATTTTTTTTTTAAAAACGCATTTTTGAGAATCTTTTTAACGCGTAAAACGAAAAAAAAACGCAAAAATTTTTTTTTTTTTTTTTTTTAATATTTTTATTTAAAATTTCAACAAAAAAAAATGCTTGAAAATGTTTTTTAAAAAAAAAAATTTTTTTTTTTAAGGAAAAACAAAAAAACCAAAAAAATTTTTTTTTAATACGTTATTTGAACGATTTCAACGATTAAAATGTTTTGGCTTATTTTAGCAAAACAGCACGTTTTGATTTTTAAATTGGTTTTAACGCAAAACAGCATAAAACGACAAATTTTTATTATTTTTTTATTAATATTGCGTCTATTTGAAGAATTTAAATCAAAAAATTTGAAAATGTTTTTTAAAAACAGCACGTTTTGAGTTTTAATTGCGTTTTAACGGAAAACACAAAAAACAAAATTTTTTTTTTTTTTTTTTATTAATAGTTTTTTGAACTTTCCCAAATCTTTTGAAAATGCTTTTTTTGCAAAACAGCACTTTTTGATTTTTTAATCTGCGTTTTAACGCGAAAAAAGCTAAAAACAGTTTTTATTATTCGTTTTTTTAAATATTGTTTTTTATTTAAAACAAAAGAAAAAAAATTTTTTGGAAAAGCTTTTTTAGCAAAACCCCGTTTTAGCAAATTTTTAACGCGAAAAAAAAAAACGCTTTTTATTTTCGTTTTTATTAAATTGTTTTTAAAACATTTAACAAAAAATTTTTTAAAATGCTTTTTTGAAAAAAAAAAAAGGGGTTTTTTTTCTTTTTTAAGCGTAAAAAAAAAAAACACTTTTTTTATTTTTTTTTATTTTGCCCTTTTTTCGTTTTAACGCTAAAAGCTTAAAAGCTTTTTTTTAAAAACGGTTTTTTTTTTAATTTTTTTTTAACCCTAAACACTAAAAGCAAAAATTTTTTTTTTTTTTAAAAAGGGTTTAAAACGTTTAAAAAAGAAAAAAAATTTTTAAGAAAACAACTTTTGGGTTTTTTAAATTTTTTTAAGGGAAAAACCAAAAAAATTTTTTAAAATTTTTTTAAAAATTTTTTTTTAAAAAACAACATTAAAAGCAAAAATTTTTTTTTTCCCAAAAATTTTTGGTTTAACGGTTTTTAAGGGTAAAAAAAAAAAAAACAAATTTTAAAACGTTTTTTTAAATTTTGCGTTTTTAACGTTTAAACGTTTAAAAGCAAAAATTTTTTTTTTAAAAAAGCCGTTTATTTAATCCGTTTAAGCTAAAAAGCAAAAAACGACGTTTTTTTTATTCTTTTTTTAAAAGCTTAAAAACTTTTAACGAAAAAAAATTTAAAATTTTTTATTTTGAAAACCACTTTTGTTTTTTTTCCCTTTTTTTAAGCTAAAAAAAAAAAAGGAAATTTTATTATTCGTTTTTAAAAACCTTTTGGGGGTTTCCTTAAAATGCTTAAAATGATTTAGGCAAAAACCCCTTTTAAAAGTTTTTAGCGTTTTAAGCAAAACGAAAAAAAAAACGCAAAAATTTTTTTTTACGTTTTTATTTTTTTTTTTTAAAAAATTTTCCTTTAAAAATGCTTAAAATGTTTTTTTTTAAAACAACGGAGTTTAAATTGCTTTTAACGGGGGAAAAAAAAAAACAAAAATTTTTTTATTTTTTTTTTTAAATATTGCTTAATTTGAAGATTTCAACGATCTAAAATGCTTAAAATGCTTTTTTTAGCAAAACAGCACTTTTTGAGTTTTAAATCTGCTTTTTAATAAAAAAAAAAAACGACAAATTTTTTATTATTCGTTTTTTTTTTAAATTGTTTTATTTGAAATTTCAACGATCTAAACTTGAAAATGTTATTTTAAAAAAAACCCCTTTTTGTTTTTAATTCGTTTTAACGCGAAAACAGCTAAAAACGACGAATTTTTTATTATTGTTTTTTTTTTTTTTTGAACTTTCAACGATCTAAAATGTTTGCTTATTTTAGCAAAACAGCACGTTTTGAGTTTAATCTGCTTTTTAACGCGTAAAACAGCATAAAACGACGAATTTTTATTATTTTTTTTATTAATTTTGTTTTAATTTAAAGTTTCAACGTCTAAAATGCTTGAAAATGCTTATTTTAGCAAAACGCCGTTTTGGTTTTTAATCTGCGTTTTAACGCGTAAAACAGCATAAAACGAAATTTTTATTATTCGTTTTTTTTAAATTTTGCTTTTTTAACATTTAACGATCAAAATGCTTGAAAATGCTTTTTTTTGGAAAAGCACGTTTTGAGCTTTAATCTGCGTTTTAACGCGTAAAACAGCATAAAACGACGAATTTTTTTTATTGTTTTAAATTTTGCTTTTATTTAACGATTTAAAACGTCTAAAAAAAAAGCTTTTTTAGAAAACCCCGTTTTATTTTTAACGTTTTTAACGCGAAAAAAAAAAAAGGGAAATTTTTTTTTATTTTTTTTTATTAAATGTTTTTAGGGTTTAAAAAAAGGCCTGCTTAAAAATTTAAAGCAAAACAGCAGGAGTTTTAATTCTTTTTTAAAAAAAACGCATAAAACGACAATTTTTAATTTTTTTTATTTTGATTTGCGTTTAACTTAAAAATTTTAAAATTTTTTTAAAAAAAACGACGTTTTATTAACCCTTTTTTTAAGAAAAAAAAAGATAAAAACGACAATTTTTTTTTTCTTTTTTTTTAAACCCTTTTTTAAACTTTAACTTAAAAAAGCAAAAAAGCTTTTTTTAAAAACGACTTTTTATTTTTAAACCCTTTTTTAAAACGCTAAAACATAAAACGAAAAAATTTTTTTTTCTTTTTTAAAATTTTTTCTTTTGGGTTTAAACGCTAAAAGCTTAAAAGTTTTTTTTTAAAAAACCGTTTTTTTTTAAATTTTGCGTTTTAAGGGAAAAAAACACAAAAAAACCGGAAATTTTTTATTTTTTAAAATTTTTATTTAAGGGTTTAACGTAAAAGCTTAAAAAAATTTTTTAAAAAAATTTTAGTTTTTTTTGCTTTAAGCAAAAGCTAAAAGCAAATTTTTAACCTTTTTTTTTTGCTTTTTTTAACGTTTCCGTAAAATTTTTTAAAAAATTTTTTTGGGAAAAATTTTTGGGTTTTATTTGCGTTTTAAGGGTAAAAGCTAAAAGGTTTTTTTAAACGTTTTTTTTTTAAATTGCTTTTTTAACCCGTTTAACACTAAAAGCAAAAATTTTTATTTTGTTTTTTTTTTTTTTTGCGTTTTAAAAAAAAATAAAACGCGTTTTATTTTTTTTTTTTTTAAAAGTTTTAAAAACTTTTAACGACAAATTTTTTTTTTTAAAAAGGCCTTTTGGTTTAAACGGTTTTAAGCTAAAAAAAATTTAAAAACGGGTTTTTTTTTCGTTTTTAAAAAAACGTTAAAACATTTAAAATTCTTTAAAAATGCTTTTTTAAAAAACACCTTTTTTAAAATTTTTTTTTTTTAACCAAAAACAGCAAAAAAGGTTTTTTTTTTTTTTTTTTTAAAAGTTTTAAAAATTTTTTTTTAAAATTTTTTAAAAATGTTTATTTTGCAAAAACCCTTTTAGCAACGGTTTAAGCAAAAAACGCTAAAACGCGAATTTTAACTTTTTTATTTTTGTTTTTTTTGCCATTTAACGTTTAAAAAAATTTTAAAAATGTTTATTTTAAAAAAACCCCCGTTTTGGTTTTTAATCTGCTTTTTAACCGAAAAAAAAAAAGACGAATTTTTTTTATTCGTTTTTAAAAAATTTTTATTTAACGATTTCAACGACCCTTTTAAAATTTTTTAAAAAAGCCTTTTTTTTTTTGGAAAAAAAAAATTTTTTTTTTTTTTAAAAAAAATTTTAAATCAAATTTTAAGCAAAAACCCAAAAAAACGACGTTTTTATTTTCTTTTTTATTAAAAATTTTTTTTGAAATTTAAATCTTTTTTAAAATGCTTTTTTTAAAAAACAACGTTTTATTTTAATTGCTTTTAAGAAAACGAAAAAAAAAAAATTTTTTTTTTTCGTTTTTTTTAAAGTTTTAAAACATTTAACGATCTTTTTAAAATGCTTTTTTTTAAAAAACACCCGTTTTAAAGCTTTTTGCTTTTAAGCAAAACAGCATAAAAAAAATTTTTTTTACGATTTTTTTTTTAAATATTCGTTTTTAAATTTTCCAAATTAAAGTTAAAAGTTTTTTTGAAAAACCCCTTTTAGCAACGCTTTTTTAACGCAAAAAACCTAAAACGCAAAATTTTTTTTTTTTTTGGCTTTTTTGAACTTTTAACGATCAAAAATGCTTTGTTTTTTTGGGGGAAAAAACGTTTGAGCTTTAATCGCGTTTTAACGCGTAAAACGCCAAAAAAACGACAATTTTTATTCGTTTTTTTTAATATTGCTTCTATTTGAACGATTTCAACGATCTAAAATGCTTGAAAATGCTTATTTTAGCAAAACAGCACGTTTGAGCGAATCTGCGTTTAACGCGTAAAACAGCAAAAACGACGAATTTTTATTATTCGTTTTTATTAATATTGCTTCTATTTGAACGATTTCAACGATCTAAAATGTTGAAAATGCTTATTTTAGAAAACAGCACGTTTTGAGCTTTAATCTGCGTTTTAACCGTAAAACAGCATAAAACGACGAATTTTTATTATTCGTTTTTTTAATATTGCGTCTATTTGAACGATTTCAACGATCTAATAATGCTTGAAAATGCTTATTTTAGCAAAACAGCACGTTTTGAGCTTTTAATCTGCGTTTTAACGCGTAAAACAGCATAAAACGACAAAATTTTTATTATTCGTTTTTATTAATATTGCTTTATTCAATTTCGAAAATTTCAAAATCTTTTTCTTGAAAAGGGTACGTTTTGAGCTTTAAACTCCCGTTTTAACGTTAATCTGCCTAAAACGCGAAACAGCTATTATTCCGATTTTTATAATATTGTTTTTATTAATATTGCGTCTATTTGAAAATTCTAATTTTATTAAAATGCTTTTAGAAAGAGTTTTGCGTTTAACAGCGTTTTAACGCGTAAAAACACAAAATTTATTATTTTTTATTTATTGGTCTATTAATATTTCTCAAAATTTAAAATGCTTTTTAGCTAAAATGTTGAAATTCTTATTTTAGCGCAAAACAGCATTTAGATTTAATCTTTTAAAGTAATTCAGTTTATAAATCTTCAAATTTTTAAGATTTCAACATTAAAATTGCTTAATTTGAACATTTCAACGATCTAAAATGCTTGAAAATGCTTATTTTAGCAAAACAGCATTAGAAGCTTTAATTTTTTAACAAAAATTCAGCTTAAAAATATTTTTCTATTCGTTTTATTTCAACATCTAAATTTGAAAATTTAACTTCTAAAAGGCAAATTGATTTTAGCTGCACAGCGCGTTAAGCATAAAACGCGTTTTTATTAAAACCTTAAAACGACGAAATTTTATTCGTTTTCAACGTTTTCTAATTTGAAACGATTTTTAGCAAAAAGCGAAATTTTATTTTAATCAGCCGTTTTGAGCGTTAAACTGCTTAAAACGACAAATCATTAAAATCCGAATTTTATTAATTTGTTTATTAACATTGCTTATTTGAAGGAAATTTCTTATCTAAAATGCTGAACGTTATTTTGAAACACCCGTTTTAAGCTTTTAACGCGTTTAACGCGTAAAACACATAAATTTATTTTTTATTATTCGTTTTTTATTAATATTTCAACTTTTTGAACGATTTCAAATCTTAAATTGCTTGAAAATGCTTTTTTTAAAATCTGCCGTTTTGACGCGTAAACGATAACGCGAAAACTTATTAAAAAACGATATTTTTTATTATTCGTTTTTGAACTATTTCTTATATTTGAAAGCTTTCACTTGAACAAAATGTTTGAAATTGCTTTTTAGCAAAACAGCACGTTTTGAGCTTTATCTGCGTTTTAACGCGTAAAACAGCATAAAAACGACGAAATTTTTTTATTCGTTTTTATTTTATTGTGTCTATTTGAACGATTTCAACGATCTAAAATGCTTGAAAATGCTTATTTTAGCAAAACAGCACGTTTTGAGCTTTATTCTGCGTTTTAACGCGTAAAACAGCATAAAAAACGACGAAATTTTTATTATTCGTTTTTATTTTATTGCGTCTATTTGAACGATTTCAACGATCTAAAATGCTTGAAAATGCTTATTTTGCAAAACAGCACGTTTTGAGCTTTAATCTGCGTTTTAACGCGTAAAACAGCATAAAAACGACGAATTTTTATTATTCGTTTTTATTAATATCGCTTCTATTTGAACGATTTCACCATCTAAAATGCTTGAAAATGCTTATTTTAGCAAAACAGCACGTTTTGAGCTTTAATCTGCGTTTTAACGCGTAAAACAGCATAAAAACGACGAATTTTTATTATTCGTTTTTTATTAATATTGTTCTATTTGAACGATTTCTGACCATCTAAAATGCTGAAAATGCTTATTTTACTAAACAGCACGTTTTGAGCTTTAATCTGCGTTTTAACGCGTAAAACAGCATAAAAACGACGAAATTTTTATTATTCGTTTTTATTAATATTGCTCTATTTGAACGATTTCGACATCTAAAATGCGCTTGAAAATGCTTATTTTAGCAAATCAGCACGTTTTGAGTTTTAATCTGCGTTTTAACGCGTAAAACAGCTAAAAACGACGAAATTTTAATTATTCGTTTTTATATTATTGCGTCTATTTGAACGATTTAACGATTAAAATGCTTTGAAAATGCTTATTTTATGCAAATCGCACGTTTTGGATTTAATCTGCGTTTTAACGCGTAAAACAGCATAAAAACGACGAATTTTTATTATTCGTTTTTATTAATATTGCTTCTATTTGAACGATTTTAACGATTAAAATGCTTGAAAATGCTTATTTTAGCAAAACAGCACGTTTTGGTTTAATCTGCGTTTTAACGCGTAAACAGCATAAAAACGACGAATTTTTATTATTCGTTTTTATTAATATTGCTTTATTTGAACGATTTAACGATCTAAAATGCTGAAAATGCTTATTTTAGCAAAACAGCACGTTTTGAGCTTTAATCTGCGTTTTAACGCGTAAAACAGCATAAAAACGACGAAATTTTTATTATTCGTTTTATTAATATTGCTCTATTTGAACGATTTCAACGATCTAAAATGCTTGAAAATGCTTATTTTAGCAAAACAGCACGTTTGAGCTTTAATCTGCGTTTAACGCGTAAAACAGCATAAAAACGACGAAATTTTTATTATTCGTTTTTTTATTTTTATTGCGTCTATTTGAACGATTTCAACGATCTAAAATGCTTGAAAATGCTTATTTTAGCAAAGCAGCACGTTTTGAGTTTTTAATCTGCGTTTTAACGCGTAAAACAGCATAAAACGACGAATTTTTTATTATTCGTTTTATTATATTGCTTCTATTTGAACGATTTCAACGATCTAAAATGCTTGAAAATGCTTATTTTGTCAAAACAGCACGTTTTGAGCTTTTAATCTGCGTTTTAACGCGTAAAACAGCATAAAAACGACGAAATTTTTATTATTCGTTTTTATTAATATTGCGTCTATTTGAACGATTTCAACGATCTAAAATGCTTGAAAATGCTTATTTTAGCAAAACAGCACGTTTTGAGCTTTAATCTGCGTTTTTAACGCGTAAACAGCATAAAAACGACGAATTTTTATTATTCGTTTTTATTAATATTGTGTCTATTTTGAACGATTTCAACGATCTAAAATGCTTGAAATGCTTATTTCAAAGCACGCAGTTTTGAGCTTTTAATCTGCGTTTTAACGCGTAAAACAGCATAAAACGACGATTTTTTTATAATTCGTTTTTTCTTAACATTGCTTCTATTTGAACGATTTCAAGCGATCTAAATGCTTGAATATGCTTATTTTAGCAAAACAGCACGTTTTGGTTTTATTCTGCGTTTAACGCGTAAAACAGCATAAAACGACAAATTTTTATTATTCGTTTTTATTAATATTGCGTCTATTTGAACTATTTTAACGATCAAAATGCTTGAAAATGCTTATTTTTAAGCAAAACAGCACGTTTTGAGCTTCAATCTGCGTTTTAACGCGTAAAACAGCATAAAAATGACGATTTTAATTATATTTTTTAATTTTGCTTCTATTTAAACAATTTCAGCGATCTAAAATGCTTGAAAATGCTTTTTTTAGCAAAACAGCACGTTTTGAGCTTTTAATCTGCGTTTTAACGCGTAAAACAGCTAAAACGACGAAATTTTTATTATTCGTTTTTATTAATATTGCTTCTATTTGAACGATTTCAACGATCAAAAAATGCTTGAAAATGCTTATTTTAGCAAAACAGCAATTTTTGAGCTTTAATCTGCGTTTAACGCGTAAAACAGCATAAAACGACAATTTCTTATTACTCGTTTTTTATTAATATGCGTCTATTTGAACGATTTAACGATCAAAAAATGCTTGAAAATGCTTATTTTAGCAAACAGCGTTTTGAGCTTTAATCAGCTTTTTTAACGCGTAAAACAGCATAAAAACGAAAATTTTTATTATTCGTTTTATTTAATATTTCGTCATTTGAACGGTTTAAACGATCTAAAATGCTTGAAAATGTTTTATTTTAGAAAACAGCACGTTTTGAGCTTTTAATCTGCGTTTTAACGCGTAAAACAGCATAAAACGACGATTTTTATTATTCGTTTTTTATTAATATTGCTTCTATTTGAACGATTTCGACGATCTAAAATGCTTGAAAATGCTTTTTTTAGCAAAACAGCACGTTTTGAGCTTTAATCTGCGTTTTAACGCGTAAACAGCATAAAAACGACGAAATTTTTATTATTCGTTTTTATTTTTATAGTCTATTTGAGACGATTTCAACGATCTAAAATGCTTGAAATGCTTATTTTAGAAAACAGCATGTTTGAGCTTTATTCTGCGTTTTAACGCGTAAAACAGCATAAAACGACGAAATTTTTTTTAAACGTTTTTATTAATATTGCGTCTATTTGAACGTTTCAACGATCTAAAATGCTGAAAATGCTTTTAAGCAAACAGCACAATTTGACCTTTAATCTGCGTTTTAACGCGTAAAACACCTAAAAACGACGAATTTTTATTATTCGTTTTTATTAATATTGCTTCTATTTAAACGTTTCAACGATCTAAAATGCTTGAAAATGCTTATATTTTAGCAAAACAGCACGTTTTGAGCTATAATCTGCGTTTTAACGCGTAAAACACATAAAAACGACGAAATTTTTATTATTCGTTTTTATTAATATTACTTTTATTTGACCGATTTCAACGATCTAAAATGCTTTGAAATGCTTATTTTAGCAAAACAGCACGTTTTGAGCTTTATTCTGCGTTTGTAAACAGCATAAAACGACCGAAATTTTTATTATTCGTATTTTATTAATATTGCGTCTGTTGAACGATTTCAACGATCTAAAATAGCGAAAATGCTTATTTTAGCAAAACAGCACGTTTTTGGAGCTTTAATCAACGTTTTAACACGCGTAAAACGGCATAAAACGACAGGGGTACATTATTCGTTTTTTTATTAATATTGCGTCTGTTTGAACGATTTCAGCGAATACAAGTAGCGAAAATGCTTATTTTAGCAAAACAGCACGTTTTGAGGCTTTATTCTGCGTTTTAACGCGTAAAACCACATAAAAACGACAGAAATTTTATTATTCGTTTTTACGTAATATTGCTTCCTATTTGAACGATTTAAGCGATCTAAAATGCTTGAAAATGCTTATTTTAGCAAAACAGCACGTTTTGAGCTTTAAATCAGCGTTTTGCGTAAAACAGCATAAAACGACGAAGGTACTTATTATTCGTTTTTATTAATATTGCGTCTATTCGAACGATTTCAACGATCTAAAATGGCGTAGCATTTAGCAGCAAAGGCGGCACGTTTGAAGGCTTTAATCTGCGTTTTTACGCGTAAAACAGCATAAAACGACGCATTTTTTATTATTCCGGTTTTTGTTAATATTGCTTCTGTTGAACGATTTCAGCGATCACAAATGCTTGAAAATGTATTTTGGGCAAACAGCACGTTTGAGCTTTAATCCTGCGTTTTAACGCGTAAAACGCTTTAAAACGGCGAAATTTTATTATTCGTTTTATTAATATTGCGTCTATTTGAACGGTTTCAACGATCTAAAACAGCTGGCGAAAATGCTGGCCACAGCAAAGGCAGCACGTTTGGCTTTGAATGCATTTTAACGCGTAAAACAGCATAAAGCGACGAAATTTTTTATTATTCGTTTTTATTAATATTGCTATTTGAACGATTTCAGTCTAAGTAGCGACAACTGTTACGGCAGGCGGCACGTTTGAGCTTTATTCTGCGTTTTGCGCGTAAGCAGCATAAAACGACGGTACATTATTCGTATTTTATTAATATTGCGCCTACTATTTGAGACGATTTCAACGATCTAAAATGGCGAGAACAAACTTGTGCAGCAAAACAGCACGTTTGAGAGGCTTTTTTAATCGGCGTTTTAGCGCGTAAAACAACTTATAAAACGACGAAATTTTATTCGTTTTATTAATATTGCGTCTATTTGAACGATTTCAACGATCTAAATGGCGAAAATGCTTATTTTGGCAAAAACAGCACGTTTGAGCTTTATTCTGCGTTTTAACGTAAAACCGCATAAAAACGACAGGAATTTTATTATTCGTTTTTTATTAATTAACTTCTGTTGAACGATTTCAGCAGTCTAAAATGCTTGAGAAAATGCTTATTTGGCAACGTTTTGAGCTTTAATCCAGCGATTTAACGCGTAAACGGCGCAGAAGCGACGGGAAATTTTATTATTCGTTTTTATTATGTGCGCGTCTATTCGAACGATTTCAACGATCTAAAATGCTTGAAAATGCTAATTTTGGCAAAACAGCACGTTTTTGAGCTTTTAATCTGCGTTTTTACGCGTAAAACAGCATAAAACGACGCATTTTATTCGTTTTTATTAATATTGCTTCTATTTGAACGATTTCCAGCGATCTAAAATGCTTGAAAATGCTTATTTTTAGCAGCAAAACAGCACGTTTTGAGCTATAATCTGCGTTTTAACGCGTAAACAGCATAAAGCGGCAGAAATTTTTATTATTCGTTTTTATTAATATTGCGTCTATTTGAACGATTTCGGCGATCTAAAATGGCGAAAGTAGACATTTTAGCGGGCAGAACGGCACGTTGTGCGGGCGCAATCTGCGTTTTAGCGCGTAAGAGCAGCAAAAACGACGAAATTTTTATTCGAACATTAATGTGCGTCTATTTGAACGGTTACCAGCGGTAAAATGCTTGAAAATGCTTAACAGCAAAACAGCACGTTTGCAGGCTTTAACCTGCGCAGCAGCGTAAACAGCATAAAAACGGTAAATTTTTATTGAACATTAATATTGCTTCTGTTGAACGATTTCAGCGATCTAAAATGTACGAAAATGCTTATTTTAGCAAAACAGCGTTTTGAGCTTTTAATCTGCGTTTTTAACGCGTAAACAGCATAAAGCGACGAATTTTTATTATTCGTTTTTATTAATATTGCTTCTATTTGAACGTTTCGCGATCTAAATGCTTGAAAATGCTTATTTTAGCAAAACAGCGCACGTTTTAGGCTTTATTCGCGCGTTTTTGCAACGCGTGGAAACAGCATAAAACGACGAAATTTTTTATTATTCGTATTTTATTAATGTAGCGTCTATTTGAACGATTTCAACGATCTAAAATGCTTGAAAATGCTTATTTTAGCAAAACAGCACGTTTTGAGCTTTTGATATAACGTTTTAACGCGTAAAACAGCATAAAATGACGAATTTTTTATTATTCGTTTTTTATTAATATTGCTTCTATTTAAACGATTTCAGCGATCTAAAATGCTTTGGTAGCGCGCAGCAAAACAGCACGTTTTGAGCTTTTAATCTGCCACGTTTTAACGCGTAAAACAGCATAAAACGGCGAGGTATTCGTTTTTTTATTAATATTGCTTCTGTTGAACGATTTCAGCGATCTAAAATGCTTGAAAATGCTTATTTTAGCAAAACAGCACGTTTGGAGCTTTAATCTGCGTTTTTAACGCGTAAAACAGCATAAAAACGACGGAATTTTTTTATTGTTCGTTTTTATTAATATTGCGCGTCTATTTGGCGAACGATTTCAACGATCTAAAATACTTGAAAATGCTTATTTTTAGCGAAAGCATTTGAGCTTTAATCAGCGTTTAACGCGTAAAACAGCATAAAGGCAGGTGCATTATTCGTTTTTTTTATTAATATTGCATCTATTTGAACGATTTCAAGCGTCTAAAATGCTTGAAAATCAACATTTTAGCAAACAGCGTTTGAGCGTCTGCGTTTAACGCGTAAAACAGCGCGAAACGACGAATTTTTTATTATTTGTTTTATTAATATTGCTTCTGTTGAACACGTTTTAACGATCGTCTTGAAAATGCTTATTTTAGCAAAACAGCGTTTTGAGCTTTTGTCTGCCCGTTTAACGCGTAAAACAGCATAAAAGCGAGCGAAATTTTTGTTATTTAAGACATTTGATATTTGCTTCTATTTGAACGATTTCATCGATCACAAAATGCTTGAAAATGTATTTTAGCAAAACAGCGTTTTGAGCTTTTAATGCGTTTTAGCGTAAAGCAACAAAACGACGAATTTTTATTATTCGTTTTTATTAATGTGCGTCTATTTGAACGATTTCAACGATCTAAAATACTTGAAATGCTTATTTTGCCGAAACGGCACGTTTTTTGAGCTGTTCTGCGTTTTAACGCGTAAAACAGCATAAAAACGGTAATTTTATTATTCGTATTTTATTAATGCGGCGGCGTCTATTTGAACGATTCCAGCGATCTAAAATGCTTGAAGATAAACAGCGGCAAACAGCACGTTTGAGCTTTTAATCTGCGTTTAACGTAAAGCAACATAAAAATGGCGAATTTTTTTATTATTCGTTTTATTAATATTGCTTCTATTTAAAAGCGGTACAACGATCTAAAATGCTTGAAAATGCTTATTTAGCAAAAACAGCACGTTTTGAGCTTTTAATCTGCGTTTTTAGCGTTAAAACAGGCATAAAAACGACGAAATTTTTATTACTTTAGTTTTATTAATATTTGGCACCTATTTGAACGATTTCAACGATCTAAAATGCTTGAGAAAATGCTTATTTTTAGCAAAACAGCACGTTTTGAACTTTTGTCTGCGTTTTAACGCGTAAAACAACATAAAAACGACGAATTTTTATTATTCGTTTTTTTATTAATATTTGCGTCTATTTTGAACGGTTTCCAACGATCTAAAAGCCGCGTCTTTATTTTAGCAAAACAGCGTTTGAGCTTTTAATCAACGTTTTAAACTTGCCGTAAAACAACATGGCACCGAGCAAAATTTTTATTATTCGTTTTTATTAATATTGCGTCTATTTGAAAAGGGCATTTCAACGATCACAAATGCTTGAAAATGCTTGCTGTAAAACAGCACGTTTGAGCTTTAATCTGCGTTTTTAACGCGTAAAACAGCATAAAACGACGAATTTTTATTATTTGTTTTTTATTAATATTGCTTCTATTTGAACGATTTCAACGATCTAAAATGCTTGAAAATGCTTATTTTAGCAAAACAGCACGTTTTGAGCTTTAATCTGCGTTTAACGCGTAAAACAGCACATAAAACGACAGAAATTTTATTATTCGTTTTTATTGATATTGCTTCCCCTATTTGAACGATTTCAACGATCTAAAATGCTTGAAAATGCTTATTTTAGCAAAACAGCACGTTGAGTTTTATTACGTTTTAACGCGTAAAACAAGCATAAAACGAGATTATTATTTTTTATTAATATTTATTTGACGATTTAAATTTAAATCTGAAAATGCTTATTTTAGAAACGCGTGTTTCAACTGCGTTTATAAAAATGCAAAAACGACGAATTATTTTTTAGTTATAACTGCGTTTTATTTGAACGTTTAGTCAAATGCTTGAAAGTTATTTAACAAGACGTTTGAGCTTTATGCGTTTTAACGTAAAACAGCATAACGACGAAATTTTTATTATTCGTTTTTATTCATTATTGTTATTTGAACGATTTCAACGTTAAAATGCTTTTGAAAAGGGCTTTATTTTAAGCGTTAAGAAAAACACGTTGCAATTTTTATCTTGCTTTTTTAATCTGTATCGTTAAACATCTAAAGTTGAGTATTTAGCAAACGACAAGTTTTAGTTTATTCTGCGTTTAACGCGTAACCCATAAAACAGAATTTTGCGTTTTTATTAATATCTAACGATTTCAACGATCTAAAAGCGAAAATGCTTAAATTAGCTTACACGTTTAGTTTAATGCTTTTTACGCGAAAACAGCAACGAGATTTTTATTTATTCTGCGTTTTAACGCGTAAAACGCATCGACGAAATTTTATTATTCGTTTATAATATTGCTTCTTATTTGAACGCATTTCAAGCTCTATAATTGCTTGAAAACGCGTAATTAGCATAAACAGCACGTTTTGATTAATTCGGTTTTTACCGTAAATTGCTATAAAGACGATTTCAATTCGTAAATTTGAAAATGCTTTATTTAAGCAATTTCAACGATTTAAATGCTTGAAAATGTTTTTTAGCAAAACAGCACGTAAAAGAGATTTAATTCGTTTTTTTAAGCTAACGCATACGACGATTTCACGTCTAATTAATTTTTTTTATGCAAACACTTTTGAGCTTTAATGCGTTTAACCGTAAACAGCATAAAAGACGAAATTTTATTATTGTTTTTAACGATTTCAACGATTTGAAAACGCTTGAAAATGCTTAATTTGCAAAACATCAGTTTTGGGCTAAATCTGCTTTTTAAAGCTTTAAATCAGCATTAAAACGACGAAATTTTATTATTCGTATTTTTTTAAATTATTGCTTTTATTTATTGGACGATTTGAACGATTTCTAAAATCTTGAAAATGAAATTATTTTAGAAAAACAGCACGTTTTGAGCTTTAATCTGCGTTTTAACGCGTAAAACAGCATAAAACGACGAAATTTTTATTATTCGTTTTTATTAATATTGCTTCTATTTGAACGATTTCAACGATCTAAAATGCTTGAAAATGCTTATTTTAGAAAAAACAGCACGTTTTGAGTTTAATCGCTTTAACGCGTAAAACAGCATAAAACGACAAAATTTTTTTTTTTCGTTTTTATTAATATTGCTCTTTTCAAACGATTTCAACGATCTAAAATGCTTAAAAATGCTTTTTTTAGCAAAACAGAAAGTTTTGATTTTTAAATTCTGCTTTTTAAACGCGAAAAAACAGCAAAAAAAACGAAAAAATTTTTATTATTCGTTTTTAAATTAATTTGCTTCTATTTGAACGATTTCAACATTTTTAAAAATGTTTGGGTTTTTTAGCAAAAACAGAAACTTTTTGAGCTTTAATCTGCGTTTTAACGCGTAAAAAAAAGCAAAAAAAGACAAAATTTTTATTATTCGTTTTTTTTAAATAAGTTCTTTTCTTTCGTTTTAAACGATCTAAAATGTTTAAAAATCCCCTTATTTTAGAAAAAACAGCACGTTTTGAGTTTTAATCGGGTTTTAACGCGAAAAACAGCATAAAAACGACAAAATTTTTTATTATTCGTTTTTATTAATATTGCTTCTATTTAAACGGGATTTCAACGATTAAAATGCTTGAAAATGCTTATTTTAGCAAAACAGCACTTTTTTGAGTTTTAACCTGCGTTTTAACGCGAAAAAACAGCAAAAACGACGAATTTTTATTATTCTTTTTTAATTAATATTGCTTCTATTTGAACGATTTCAACGATCAAAAAATCTTGAAAATGCTTTTTTTAAAAGAAAAAACAGCACGTTTTGAGCTTTAATCGCGTTTTAACGCAAAAAACAGCAAAAAAAAAAACGACAAAATTTTTTATTATTCGTTTTTATTTTTATTGCTTTTTTTTTTGAACGTTTTAACGTTTCAAAATGCTTAAAAAATGCTTTTTTTAAAAGCAAAAAAAGCACGTTTTGAGTTTTTTTTCTGCGTTTTAACGCGTAAAACAGCAAAAAAACACAAATTTTTATTTTTTGTTTTTTTAATTTGCTTCTATTTGAACGATTTCAACGATCTAAAATGCTTGAAAATGCTTTTTTTTTAAAGAAAAAACAGCACTTTTTTGGCTTTAATCTGCGTTTTAACGGGGTAAAACAGCTTTAAAAAAGACAAAATTTTTATTATTCTTTTTTATTAATATTGTTTATTTAAACGATTTCAAGATCTAAAATGCTTAAAAAATGCTTTTTTTTGGCAAAACAGCAGGGTTTTGAGTTTTAATCTGCTTTTTAACGCGAAAAAACAGCATAAAAACAAAAAATTTTTTTTATTATTCTTTTTTTTATTAATTTTGCTTCTATTTGAACGTTTTCCCAACGATCTAAAATCTTAAAAAATGTTTTTTTAAAAGCAAAACAGCACGTTTTGTTTTAATCGCGTTTTAACCGTAAAACAGCATAAAAAAACGAAAAAATTTTTTTATTATTCGTTTTTTTAAATTGCGTCTATTTGAACGATTTCAACGATTAAAAATCCAAAAATGTTTTATTTTGAAAACAGCACGTTTTGAGTTTTTAATAGGTTTTAACGCGAAAAAACAGCAAAAAAACCCCAAAAAATTTTTTATTTTTTGTTTTTTTTTAAATTTGCTTTTTATTTGAACGATTTCAACGATTTTAAAATGCTTGAAAATGCTTTTTTTTGAAAAAACAGCACGTTTTGTTTTTTAATCTGCTTTTTAAGCAAAACAGCATAAAACGAGGGAAATTTTTTATTATTTTTTTTTATTAATATTCCCGTATTTTGGGAAAGGGATTTCAACGATCTTTTTTTGGGAAAAATTTATTTTAGAAAAAACAGCACGTTTTTTTTTCTGCTTTTTAACGCGTAAAACGCATAAAAACGACGAAAATTTTTATTATTCTTTTTTAATTTTTTTGGCCAAATTTAACTTTAAACATCTAAAATGCTTAAAAAATGTTTTTTTTACAAAACAGCACGTTTTGAGTTTTCCCCCCGCGTTTTAACGGAAAAAACAGGGCTAAAACGACAAATTTTTTTTTAATTCGTTTTTATTAATATTGCTTTTTTTTGGGAACCATTTCAACGATCTAAAATTTTTTATTTTAGAAAAAAACAGCACGTTTTGAGTTTTCCCCCGGTTTTAACCGAAAACAGCAAAAAAACGACGAAATTTTTATTATTTTTTTTTATTAATATTGCGTCTTTTTTGAACGTTTTCAACGATCAAAAAATGCTTAAAAAATCCCTTTTTTTTGGCAAAACAGCACTTTTTGAGTTTTAATCGCTTTTTAACGCGAAAACAGCATAAAAACGACAAAATTTTTTATTTTTTGTTTTTATTAATATTGCTTCTATTTGAACGATTTCAACGACCAAAAAATGTTTGGGAAAACTTTTTTGCAAAAGATTTTTTTTGTTTTTTTAATCTGCGTTTTAACGCGTAAAAAGCAAAAAACCCCAAAATTTTTATTATTCGTTTTTTATTTATTCCCTTTATTTGAACGATTTCAACGACCCAAAAATTTGAAAATGCTTATTTTAGCAAAAACAGCACTTTTTTGTTTTTTAAATTCGCGTTTTAACGCGAAAAAAACAGCAAAAAAACGACGTTTTTTTTATTTTTTTCGTTTTTTTTTTAAATTGCTTCTTTTTGGAACAATTTCAACGATTAAAAATGCTTGAAAAATGTTTAATTTTTCCCAAAAACAGAAACGTTTTGAGCTTTAATTTTCGGCCCAACGGCAAAAAAAGCAAAAAAAACGACAAATTTTTTATTTTTCGTTTTTTCAACTTTCTTTTTTTTGGGAACAAATTTCAACGACCAAAATGTTTAAAAAAATGTTTATTTTCCCAAAACAAAACCCCTTTGGGAGCTTTAACCCGCGTTTCAACGCGCAAAAAAAAGAAAAAAAACCCCCAAAAAATTTCAATTATTCCTTTTAATATTGCGTTACCGGGAAGGGATTTCAACGACCCAAAAATGCCGAAAAGCTTTTTTAAAAGAAAACATTTTTTTTGGGAGTTTAAACCGCGTTTTAACGCGTAAAAAAGAAAAAAAAACGACAAAATTTTTTATTTTTCGCCCTTTAATATTCCCCTTTTGAACTTTTTAAACCCTTTTAAAATGCCGGCCTTTTAAAAAAGAACGTTTTAAAAGCAACCGGGTTTTTTAACGCGTAAAAACGAAAAAAGCTTTTTATTTTTGTTTTTTTAAAACCGCTTTTTTAAGGGTTTCCAACGAAAAATCCCGAAAACGTTTTTTTGAAAACGGGCCCGGGAAAAGTTTAACCCCCCTTTAACGCGAAAAAACAAAAACCCAAATTTTTTACCTTCGCCTTTTTTAAAAAACCCCTTTTTCCCGGGAACTTTTTAACCCATCTAAAATGCGGTTTTTCCCAAAAACGCCGTTTTAATTTTTAAGGGCGAAAAAAAAACCAAAACAAATTTTTTATTCCCCCTTTTTAAAAAGTTTTTTTTAACGTTTTAAATCTAAAACCCCTTTGAAAACACCCCCGCCTTTTAAATTTTTCGCTTTTTCAACGCGAAAAACAAACCACAAAGTTTTTTATTTTTCCCCTTTTTTATTAATAGCGTTTCCGCTTAAGGGGAAAAAAAGCTGAAAATTTTAAAAAAAAAAGCCAACTTTTTTGCCCAAAGAAAAAAACGACAAATTTTTACCCACCCGTTTTTAACCAAAAATTGCCTTTTTGTTTGAAACCGGTTTTCCAAAAACGCCAAAATTTTTTGTTTTTTTAAAGCAAAACAAAAATCCCTTAAAAGCAATTCGGGTGGTTTTAACCCCCCCAAAAACAAAAAAAACTTACCTAAAATTTTTGTTTTCCCCCTTTTTTTTTACCCCGTTTACTGGCCAACCTTTTAAAAATGAAAATGCTTTTTAAAGAATTTTTTTAAAGGGGCCCTTTTTAATTCTCGTTTTTTAACCGCGTAAAAAAAACTTTATTAAAAACGCTTTGTGTTTTGCGCCACCGTTTTGCCAATATTCCCCTTTTAACGATTTCCAACCTTTCAAAATGTTGAAAATGTTTTTTAAAAAAAAGGGGGTTTTAACCCCGGTTTTAACGCGAAAACACCCGTTAAAAACCGCCCGTATTTTTTGGTTTTAAAATTCCCCCTTTAATTAAAAAAAAAAATTTTTTCCCCTTTCCCCCTTTTCAACGATTTAAAAAAAATGTTTTGAAAAAGCCCCATTTTAAAAACAACGTTTTAATTTTTCAAGGCCCCCAAACCTTTTTCAAAGCTAAAAAGGGGGAAAGTTTTGCCCGGAAAAAACCGTTTTTATTCCCACCAAAAATTTTTCGAAACCAAAAATGCTGAAAATGTTTTTCCCCAAAAACGTTAAGTTTTGAGTTTTAATTTTAAAGGGGAAAAAGGGCAAAAACGAAAAATTTTTATTTTGCCGGAAAGGGCCTAACAAAACCAAAAAGCAAAAAGTTTTTTAAAAGAAAAGGGGGGCCCCCCAAATAAAAGCCTCGCGAAAAAAAACTTTAAATAAAACCCCAATTTTATTATTCCCCTTTTATTCCCGGTTTCCGACCAAGGGTCCCTAAAATGTTATTTTTAAAATTTTTCGTTTCCGGGTTTAAACCCGCGTTTTAACGCGTAAACAAAAAACGAAAAATTTTTAATTCCCCTTTTTGCGTTATTTAACGATTTAAACGAGGTTTTAAAAGCTTTAATTTTGGGAAAACGACTTTTTGGGAGTTTTTCCCCGCGCCTCTGCGAAAAACAAAGAAAAAAAGGGTTTAAATTTTCCAATTACCCCTTTTTTTAAACGTTTTCCAAGGGCCCGGAAAATCCCGGAAAAGCATTTTAAAATTTCTTTTTGAAAAACCCAAACATAAAACGCCCTTTTTTATTATTTTTTTCCAATTACCCCCGGGGGTTTTTGAACATTTCAACAAAACCGTTTAAAAAAGTTTATTTTGCGAAAAAAAGCACCCCTTTTTAAAGCTTTTCCCCTTTTTTTAACGCAAAAAATAAACGAGAAAATTTTTTTTAATTTCGTTTTCCTTTTGCGTTTACCGGGAAACAAATTTAAAGCTTAAAATGGTTTTTTAGCAAAAAGAAGTTTCCCGGGTTTTAAATTAAAAGGAAAAACAAAAAAAACGAATTTTTTTTTTTCCCCTTTTTAAATCAGCAGGGGCCTAACGAGGGAAAGCGGGAAAATGCTTTTTTAAAAAAAGGCCCCCGGAAACCCCTTTTAACGCGAAAAAACAAAGCACAAAAACGATTTTTTTTTTTGGGGTTTCCCTTTTTATTTTTTTTGGTTTTGGTTTTTATTGCCTTTTTTATTTTTCGGCCGGTTTTAAAGAAAAATGTTTTTTTTAAAACCCCTTTTGTTTTAATTGGGTTTTTTCCCCCGCAAAAAAAAGCAAAAAACGACGAAATTTTTTCCCTTTTTTACAATATTCCGGGAACGGCAACGACTTTTTTCGGTTTTGGAAAACCCCTTTATTTTTTTGAAAATTTTTTTTTGCCAATGTTTTGGGCCCCCGGTAAAAAAAAGTTGGTTTTATTATTCGTTTTGGGTTAATATTTCAATTTGAACGATTAACGATCTAAAACCCCGAAAATGTTTATTTTGTCCCAAAACAGATTTTAAAGTTTTGGTTTGCGTTTTTAAACGGTTTTTTAAAACCCTTAAAAACGACAAAATTTTTATTGTTCTTTTCAATTTTTTGAAGTTTTTAACGACCAAATCCGGAAAATTTATTTTAAAAATAGAAATTTTTGAATTTTTTAACGAAAAAAGCAAAAAAAAAATTTTTTATTCGTTTTTTATTATTGTAACCCTTTAAACTTTTAAAATAAAAAAATTTTTTTAAAATTTGTTTAAATTTTAAAAACAAACAAAAGGTTTTTTTGACCTGTTTTAAAATTTTTAGGTTTTTTAAAAAAAAAACGAAAAAAAAAAAAAAAAATGTTTTTTCTTTTTTGGAAAAGCTTTTTTTTTGCAAAAAAGCATTTTAACTTTTGATCGTTGAAACCGTTCAAATAAAAGCAATATTAAAAAAAACGAATAAAAAAAAATTTCGTCTTTTTTTTGGTTTTACGCTTTAAAAAACGCAGAAAAAAAAGCTAAAAAGGGTTTTTTTTGCAAAAATTTAAACTTTTCAAGCATTTTAGATCGTTGAAATTTTTTTAAAATAAAAGCAATATTAAAAAAAAACGAATAAAAAAAACCCCGTCTTTTAGCTTTTTTAAAAGCTTTAAAAAACGCATTTTTCCCTTTAAAAACGGCGTTTTCCCCAAAAAGTCCCTTTAAAGCATTTTGATCGGGAAATCTTTTAAATAAAAGCAATTTTAAAAAAAAAAACGAATAAAAAAATTTTTCGTTTTTTTAGCTTTTTTACGCGTTAAAACGCAGAAAAAAAGCCCAAACGTGCTGTTTCCAAAAAAGCATTTTCAAGCATTTTAGATCGGGAAATCGTTCAAATAAAAGAATATTAAAAAAAAAACGAAAAAAAAAAATTTCGTCGTTTTTACCGTTTTACGGTTAAAACGCAGAAAAAAAGCTAAAAAGGGCTGTTTTGCCAAAAATAAGATTTTCGCATTTTAGACGTTGAAATCGTTCAAAAGACGCAATAAAAAAAAACGAAAAAAAAAATTTCGTCTTTTTTATGGGGTTTTACGCTTTAAAAAATGAAAGAAAAAAACCCTAAAAACGTAATTGTTTTGCTAAAAAAAAAAGCATTTTCAAGCATTTTAGGTCGTTGAAATCGTTCAAATATACGCAATTTTAAAAAAAACGAATAAAAAAAAATTTCGTCGTTTTTTTGGCTGTTTTACGCTTTAAAAACGCAGTTTTAAAAGCCTTAAAAACGGCGGGTTTTGGTTAAAAAAAGATTTTCCCCTTTTTAATCGTTGAAATCGTTCAAATAGAAGCAATTTAAAAAAAAAAAGGGAAAAAAATTTTCGTCGTTTTTAAGCTTTTACCCCAAAACCCCAGAAAAAGCTCAAAACGTCCCGTTTTCAAAAAAAACATTTTCAAGCATTTTAGATCGTTGAAATCTTTTTAAATTAAGCTAAATATTAAAAAAAAACAATAATAAAAATTCGTAAATTTTTATGCTGTTTTACGCTTTAAAAACGCAGATTAAAAGTCAAAAACGTGCTTTTTTCCTAAAAAAAAAGATTTTCAAGCATTTTAGATCGAAAATAGTTCAAATAGACGCAATTTTAAATAAAAAAAAAAATAAAAAAAAATTTCGTCTTTTTTATGTTTTTTTACGCGAAAAAACGCAGTTTAAAAAGCTCAAAACGCGCTGTTTTGCTAAAATAAGCATTTTCCCCTTTTAGACGTTAAAACCGTTTAAATAGAAGCAATATTAATAAAAAACGAATAATAAAAAATTGCCTTTTTTGTTGTTTTACGCGTTAAACGCAGTTTAAAAACCCTCAAAGGGTTGTTTTGCAAAAAATAAGTTTTTTTCAAGCATTTTGATCGTTAAAATTTCTTTCCCCCAAATAGGCTATTAAAAAAAAACGATTAATAAAAACCGTCGTTTTATGCTGTTTTACGCTTTAAAAAGGCAGTTTAAAAAGCTAAAAAGGGCTGTTTTGCTAAAAAAGCATTTTCAAGATTTAGATCTTTTAAATCGTTCAAATAGAAGCAATATTAATAAAAAACAAAACAAAAAAATTCGTCTTTTTTATGTTGTTTTACGCGTTAAAACGCAGTTTAAAAACCCTAAAAAATTCCCCTATTTTTGCAAAAATAAGCATTTTCAAGCATTTTGATCGTTAAAATGTTCAAATAGACGAAAAAAAAAAAAAACGAATAATAAAAAATTCGTCTTTTTTATGCTGTTTTACGCTTTAAAAAACGCGGGAAAAAGCTCAAAACGTGCTGTTTTGCTAAAATAAGCATTTTCAAGCTTTTTTGGCCCTTTTAAACTTTCCAAATAAAAAATTTAAAAAAAAACCGAATAAAAAAAAAATTTTCGTCTTTTTTATGCTGTTTTACGCGTTAAAACGCAGTTTAAAAAGCTCAAAACGTGCGTTTTGCTAAAATAAGTTTTTTAAAAGCTTTTTTAGATCTTTGGGAAACCGTTCAAATAGAACACAAAAAAAAAACAATAAAAAAATTTTTCGTCGTTTTTATGTTGTTTTACGCTTTAAAAAGGGGCAGTTTAAAAAGCTAAAAACGTGCTGTTTTGCGGGCAAAATAAGAAATTTTCCCCATTTTAGATCGTTAAAATTTCTTTTTAAATTGAAGCAAATAAAAATAAAAAAAAAAATTTCCCGTCGTTTTTATGCTGTTTTACGCGTTAAAACGCTGATTAAAGCTCAAAACGTGCTGTTTTGCTAAAATAGGCATTTTCAAGCATTTTGATCGTTGAAATCGTTCAAATAGCCCAATATTAATAAAAACGAATAAAAAAAAATTCGTCGTTTTTTATGCTGTTTTACGCGGAAAAAACGCAGATTAAAGCTCAAAACGTGCTGTTTTGCTAAAATAAAGCATTTTCAAGCATTTTAGATCGTTGAAATCGTTCAAATAGAAGCAATATTAATAAAAACGAATAAAAAAAATTTCGTCGTTTTTATGCTGTTTTAGCGCTAAAACGCAGATTAAAGCTCAAACGTGCTGTTTTGCTAAAATAAGCATTTTCAAGCTTTTTTAATCGTTGAAATCGTTTAAATAGAAGCAATATTAATAAAAACGAATAATAAAAAAACGTCTTTTTTATGCTTTTTTTACGCGTTAAAACGCAGATTAAAGCTCAAAACGTGCTGTTTTGTTTCAAATAAGCATTTTCAAGCATTTTAGATCGTTGAAATCGTTCAAATAGACGCAATATTAATAAAAACGAATAATAAAAATTTCGTCGTTTTTATGCTGTTTTGCGTTAAAACGCAGAAAAAAACTCAAAACGTGCGGTTTTGCTAAAATAAGCATTTTCAAGCATTTTAGATCGTTGAAATCGTTCAAATAAAAACAATATTAATAAAAACAATAATAAAAAATTCGTCGTTTTATGCTGTTTTGGGTTAAAACGCAGATTAAAGCTCAAAACGTGCTGTTTTGCTAAAATAAGCATTTTCAAGCATTTTATATCGTTGAAATCGTTCAAATAGACGCAATATAATAAAAACGAATAAAAAAATTCGTCGTTTTATGCTGTTTTACGCGATAAAACGCAGATTAAAGCTCAAAACGTGCTTTTTGCTAAAATAAGCATTTTCAGCTTTTAGATCTTGAAATCGTTCAAATAAACAATATTAATAAAAAAACGAATAATAAAAATTCGTCTTTTTTATGCTGTTTTACGCGTTAAAACGCAGATTAAAGCTCAAAACGTGCTGTTTTTGCTAAAATAAGCATTTTCAAACTTTTTAGATCGTTGAAATCGTTTCAAATAGAAGCAATAATAATAAGAAACGAATAATAAAAAAATTCGTCGTTTTTATGCTGTTTTACGCGTTAAAACGCAGTTTAAAAAGCTCAAAACGTGCGTTTTGCTAAAATAAGCATTTTCAAGCATTTTAGATCGTTGAAATCGTTCAAATAGACGCAATAAAAAAAAAAAACGAATAATAAAAATTTCTTCTTTTTCTAGCTGTTTTACGCGTTAAAACGCAGAATAAAGCTAAAAACGTGCTGTTTTGCTAAAATAAGCATTTTCAAGCATTTAGATCGTTGAAATCGTTCAAATAGACGCAATATTAAAAAAAAACGAATAATAAAAATTTCGTCTTTTTTATGCTGTTTTACGCGTTAAAACCAGATAAAGCTCAAAACGTGCTGTTTTTGCTAAAATAAGCATTTTCAACTTTTTAGATCGTTGAAAACGTTCAAATAAAAGCAATATTAATAAAAACGAATAATAAAAATTCTTCTTTTTTTATGCTGTTTCGCTTTAAAAACGCAGATTAAAGCTCAAAACGGCTGTTTTGCTAAAATAAGCATTTTCAAGCATTTTAGATCGTTGAAATCGTTCAAATAAAGCAATATTAAAAAAAACGAATAATAAAAATTCGTCGTTTTTATGCTGTTTTACGCGTTAAAACGCGTTTAAAAACTCAAAACGTGCTGTTTTGCTAAAAAAGCATTTTCAGCATTTTAGATCGTTGAAATCGTTAAATAGAGCAATATTAATAAAAACGAATAAAAATTCGTCTTTTTATATGTTTTTACGCGTTAAAACGCAGATTAAACTCAAAACGTGCTGTTTTGCTAAAATAAGCATTTTCAGCTTTTTTAGATCGTTGAAATCTTTCCCAAATAGACGCATATTAATAAAAACGAATAATAAAAATTGGTCGTTTTATGCTGTTTACGCGTTAAAACGCAGATTAAAGCTCAAAACGTGCTTTTTTGTTTTAAAATAAGCATTTTCAAGCATTTTAGATCGTTGAAATCGTTCAAATAGAAGCAATATTAATAAAAACGAATAATAAAAATTCGTCTTTTTTTAGGCTGTTTACGCCAAAACGCAGATTAAACTCAAAACGTGCTGTTTTGCTAAAATAAAGCTTTTTTCAAGCATTTTAGATCGTTGAAATCGTTCAAATAGAGCAATATTAATAAAAACGAATAAAAAAAAATTTCGTCTTTTATGCTGTTTTACGCGTTAAAACGCAGTTAAAACTCAAAACGTGCTGTTTTGCTAAAATAAGCATTTTCAAGCATTTTAGATCGTTGAAATCGTTAAATAGAAGCAATATTAATAAAAACGAATAATAAAAATTCGTCGTTTTATGCTGTTTTACGCGTTAAAACGCAGATTAAAACTCAAAACGTGCTTTTTGCTAAAATAAACATTTTCAAGCATTTTAGATCGTTAAAATTTCGTTCAAATAGACGCAATATTAATAAAAACGAATAATAAAAAATTTTGTCGTTTTATGCTGTTTTACGCGTTAAAACCGATAAAAGCTCAAAACGTGCTGTTTTGCTAAAATAAGCTTTTTCAAGCATTTTAATCGTTGAAAATGTTCAAATAAAAGCAATATTAATAAAAACGAATAATAAAAATTCGTCGTTTTATGCTGTTTACGCGTTAAAACGCAGATTAAAACTCAAAACGTGCTGTTTTGCTAAAATAAGCATTTTCCAAGCATTTTAGATCGTTGAAATCTTCAAATAGAAGCAAAAATTAATAAAAACGAATAATAAAAATTCGTCGTTTTTATGCTGTTTTACGCTTTAAAAACGCAGTTTAAAAACTCAAAACGTGCTGTTTTGCTAAAATAAGCATTTTCAAGCATTTTAGATCGTTGAAATCGTTCAAATAGAAGCAATATTAATAAAAACGAATAAAAAAATTTTCGTCGTTTTTATGTGTTTTCGTTAAAACGCAGATTAAAGCTCAAAACGTGCTGTTTTGCTAAAATAAGCATTTTCAAGCATTTTAGATCGTTGAAATAGTTCAAATAGACGCAATAAAAATAAAAACGAATAATAAAAATTTCGTCGTTTTATGCTGTTTTACGCGTTAAAACGCAAAATTAAAGCTCAAAACGTGCTGTTTTGCAAAAAAAAGCATTTTCAAGCTTTTAGATCGTTGAAATCGTTCAAATAAAAGCAATATTAAGAAAAACGAATAATAAAAATTTCGTCGTTTTTATGCTTTTTTTACGCGTTAAAACGCAGATTAAAACTCAAAACGTGCTGTTTTGCTAAAATAAGCATTTTCAAGCAATTTAGGTCGTTGAAATCGTTCAAATAGAAGCATATTAATAAAACGAATAATAAAAATTCGTCGTTTTTATGCTTTTTTACGCGTTAAAACGCAGTTTAAAAACTCAAAACGTGCTTTTTTTGCTAAAATAAGCATTTTCAAGCATTTTAGATCGTTGAAATCGTTCAAATAGAAGCAATATTAATAAAAACGAATAATAAAAATTCGTCGTTTTATGCTTTTTTACGCGTTAAAACGCAGATTAAAGCTCAAAACGTGCTGTTTTGTTAAAATAAAGCATTTTCAAGCATTTTAGATCGTTGAAATCGTTCAAATAGACGCAATATTAATAAAAACGAATAATAAAATTTCGTCTTTTTTTATGCTGTTTTCACTTTAAAAACGCTGATAAAGCTCAAAACGTGCTTTTTTTGCTAAAATAAGCATTTTCAAGCATTTTAATCGTTGAAATCGTTTAAATAAAAGCAATATTAATAAAAACAAAATAATAAAAATTCGTCGTTTTTATGTTTTTTTACGCGTTAAACGCAGATTAAAAGCTCAAAACGTGCTGTTTTGCTAAAATAAACTTTTTCAAGCATTTTAGATCGGAAATCTTAAATAGAACAATATAATAAAAAAAAAAAAAG